>NC_069500.1:156098958-156153958 GCF_027579735.1 Bombina bombina | reverse complement strand
TCAGGTAATTCTCCATGACTGTGAGACCTGCAGAAGGGAGAGAAAAAGAGAGCAAACATACATTGCAAGAAAAAAAAGAAAGATACTGGTTGTAGGCTGGATCATGGTTGGTTTGGAAGTAGTAGCTGTAGAAGAGTATCTTTTGTGATGTTAAAAGGGTCTCCTGAGCTAGAGGTTGCCATTCAAGTGCTGAAGCATGTAGTAGCTGAGAAGATGATGAGCTGGTAGATGTTGGGGCAGTCACTGGCAAGAGATCCCATCTTTGCAGAGGTTTCCTGGCTTGTTGAATATTAGAACCCACATATTGTTGGCTATCTTTGGTTATGAATAGTCTCACTGGAAAGCCCCCATCTGTACTTAATTCCTCTGTCTCTCAGGATCCTTCTGCAGAATTGAACGTTTCTACGCAGTTGGAGAGTATGAGGTGATAGGTCAGGAAAAAATGTGTAGCCCTGCAAATCTATCAGTGAAGGTTCCTTCTTTTTGCAATGGCCCGAAGGAGCTTCTCTCTGAACGTATAGTAGTGCAGGCGGACTATTACATCTCTGGGGTTATCCTCGTCGAAGGCTCTCGGTCTCAGGGCTCTGTGTGCTTTTTCTGTCAGGGTTACATTGTCAATATAGGGTCCCAGTACTGATTTGAATAGATCTTGTAGATTGTCTCCTAGGTCTTTGGGTAATACTGTCTCAGGGACATCTCTGATCCTCACATTATTGCACCAGATCTATCCTCCAAGTCAGCTAATTTCGATTTAAGATCAGAGATTTGATTTGCAAGGTTCTGTGAGTAACCCAGGAGGTTTGAGTGGTCCACTATAAGATCCTCCTGCTTGCGTTCAAGAGTATCTGTTCGTTCGCCTATTGCGGCAATGTCTCTTTTGAGGTCTGTGTGGGCTTTGTCAAACTTTTTAGATAAAGATTCATGATGGGCAGCCAGGAGTGACATTAAATAGTCAATGCTTTCTTGGCTTTCATCCTCAGAGGAGGTATGGGTGGTCATCATCGGCTGCTGAAAATGGTCTGCAACTGTGCGTTTCGGAGTTTTTCTGCTTTTTCCTGAAAGATTGAGACATCTTAACGGCCACGGAGGATTAGGTGAGACAGTGAGTACTTCAAATTACTTGAAGAGTAGTAGGAGGGAGAGCTGCGTTATCTAGGTATAGGCGTAAGGTGTTAGGGCTGACGGGGTTGAGGCATGTATTAGGGGTCTTTACATGCTTTGGTTGTGGGGTGTTTACCTGCAGAGAATTAGGTCAGAGCATAAGCCACCAAGGCCTTCTCAAAGGTACGTACCCATTTAGGGAGGCAGAAGGAGAGGGTTCTTGGTCAATACCCATAAGGGGCGAGTATATGGAAGGGGTGAGACAGGCCTGGGTGTTGACTATAATATGAGCTTAAGTCCGACTGTACTAGATAAGTAGGCCTTTGTAGGACGTGCGCCACTCAGATCATCTATTGTAGGCTGTAAGTCTCTGTGTAGGTCTAACTCCAGCCAGTAAATCCAACCTGACTGTGAAACTGTGGTGCAGGCTTAAATGCTATGTACGGGCCCTTATGGCAGGCACACTATGATGTCTAGTAAGACTGTAGTGATTCAAAGCCTTATGTACAGGCCGGCGTTGGTACTCACAACCGGGTGCGGCCTACAGGTAAGGTGGCAGTTTGCTCCTCTCACTGGCACCTTGGCGTTGGTACTATTGTGAGGATGTGGGTGGCAAATTTAGGTATGAGCAGAGGTGAGCCTTCAGTGGGGCTGATAGAATTGCCTACCTCCACATGTGGTCTGTCGGATGAGTGAGGGTCGTGTCCCGCACAGGCATCAACACTCTGCAGTGTTAGCCTACCCCAAACCAATAGGGCAGCAGTTCTGGCCTTGTCAGCTCTCTACCCTCTCGATTGGGGTCAATTCAGGTTCCGAGCACACTACGATAGTGTGGGTTGAGTGGCTTCCTCACCTTAGGTGTGTGGTAGGCCCGAAGTAGTTGTGACCTTTAGTCCAGATTCCGATCGCGTGCAGTGTTGAGAGCACAGCGATCCCCTGCAGCAAGTTTTGTAACGCATTGGAGCAGGTAAAAAATTTAGGTTTGGAAAATGTATTGCCTATTTTTAGGCACTCTGGCACAGAGCTGTTATGGAGTGCGCCTGTTCCCATCGCCAGTTGGCTCCGCCCCCTTCCAATTTACTTATATTATCAAATATGCCTTGTTCCCATGATATTTTGTTTTAAAGATTTGCCTAGGCAACTGGAGCACTATATGGCAGAAAATAGTTGTACTATCTAGTGCTATTGCAAATGGATAACATTCTTGCAAAAGCTGCTGCCATATAGTGCTCCAGAAATGGGCCGGCTCCTAAGCATATGTCCCTGCTTTTTAACAAAAGATAGCAAGAGAACAAAGAATAATTTGATAATAAAACTAAATTAGAAAGTAGTTTAACCCCTTAATGACCACAATGTACCCTGTATGTCACTGGTCGTTAAGGGTTTTTTCAGGATATAATAGCACAAGTCTAGCAAGAACACGCTATTAATGCCCTCCCTCCAGCAGGCTTTGTGGAATAGAGCAGTCTCAACGCTGGTGGCAGAGACCACGCTATAAAACAATCAAGTCCCAAAAAAAGGCCAGTGACATACAGGGTACGTCGCTGGTCCTTAAGGGGTTAAAATCACATGCTTTTTTTGAATCATGAAATAAAAATGTTGGGTGGGTAGCAATAGCCAGTCACTTGTAATGGCTGGTTATTTATGGCGCGCCTACAAAATGGGTGAATTTGCCAGTTAGTGGGCGGGCACACGCGCGATAAATTAGTGCTTCACTTGTAATCTAGCCCAATATTTTTTTCATTTTTCAATTGGGTTTAGAAGTAAGTTTGTAATCTACATCTAAACTGTGCAGATTATGAGCTACTAGACAGAAATAAAACAGAAAAGCACATCCTAACTTTGCAGCTTTTGCAGCTTCTATTTCCTGCTCATGTATCATAAAAGGGAATTACCAGACTATTTATCTGGTGTCCTAAAGGTCAGGAATTCTTATCATTTATTCTTGCACATGACAGTTAATGAGTGATTAAACCTTAACAGCAGCATTGTGTGATAAATGTGGGTCAGTGACAGTAATATAGATTACCTTTTTCCTCCTCTCACCCATAGAGGATGTCATAGATGTTTCATACTTAAAGTGATAGTAAACACCCTTTAGATTTTAATATAACGTTTTAGTTATGCATAATAAAACAACTAAGTAGCATGCTTTCATTATTTATATTGTCCATGTTTCATGTTATTTAGTTCTTAAAATTATGGCTTCTCAAATTTTCTGAACTTGAAAAACACACTGCAGACATAGCAAGGTAAACCCTGCTACATATTTATCCTATTTGCTTTGTCAGATAAGAGCATACTGACTCATAACGACAACCTCTACAGGTCGGTTTGTGTATCCCATATATCCCAACATCTGGCAGATGTGGGAGGTTAAGAGTTTGTGGCCCATCAGTATTTAGGGGGTGGGGCAGCACATGAGAGGGTCAGTGTTACGGGTGGATTGTGGTTGTGTCTGGAGGTCTGTGAGGTTCCCAAGGTGGTCAGTGGGCGTGTCTGGGTGTGACTGGTGTGATCTCAATCAGTAACTTAAAACTAGGACACAGACAATCCCATATAATAACAAGAAATGTTACTAGTAAAATAATGTTGTGTAGTAAAAAAAATAAACTTTTCTGTGTACTTTTATTATTTTTTGCCCACTTTCCTATAGTTTAACTCTTAAAATGATGGGTGCCTCCATGTTGAAACCTAGGTTTCCCTAGCTAATCTGTTCTGCTGAAAACAATTAGGAATAGATGCAATTTGTAAACAATGTATGTGTATTAAAAATAACAATGTTAAGGTACTTTAAAGGGACCCTAAACCCCTTGTAATTACAAAACAATTTTGTCTTGCTGTAGAATAATATATTAGCCATGTTTGCTGCATTTATTTTGTAATAACTAAACTCCACCAACCATTTGCCGTCTTTATAGGAGCCAATCCAGGTTTTAGTCTGCAGACAACAAGGTTAGATTGCTTGTTTAAAATGCTTTGTTTTGCAGTTGTTAACAGTTAAACCCAATTAGGGAATATGTAGCAGTGTGCTTTTACAGCTCAGAAAATCTACAATTTCCAGAGCTTAATTACCTGAAAAGGGGGCAAACTAAATAATAAAAGTACTGTATATTGCAAAGTTGGTTTACTATGCATAACTAAACGTTTTATATTACAATCTCAAGGTGTTTACTGTTGATTTAAAACCTGTTGCATAATTATCTTAACATTGCTAAATTCCACCACAGCCATTATTTGCACACTTTATCTATTCCTAAATATTCTCAGAAGATTAGATTAGATGAGGGAAACCTAGGTTTCAACATAGTGACACCCATTCCTTTACAGAAACAAAAGTGCTTAATAAAAATTAAAACATTCAATTTATTTCTTCATTTTTTAAGGATGGCCAACTTGCGGACCATGGGATACATGTGGCCCTCTGCACCCATTTTTGCGGCCCCTGAAAAGAAGCTGAACAAAGAATTTTGCCATAGTTTTTTTTTTTTAGCCCCTGAAAGATGTGGAACTTAAAATGTGTGCTTTGGGATTTCTGGAGGATGACAAGCAAGGAGGCAAATAGAGGATATCCTGCAACTTCATCTAAATCTGGCCCATGCCACTGGATATTTTTTAGGGAAATATATAATTATTATTATAATATATTCGATTTGTTTGTTTTATGGCCATACATTTATATGTGGCCCTTAAAGCTTCTAAATATTAATCTATGGCCCCCATGTGTTTTAAAACTAAAGATATATATCACATTCCTTTAGAAAAGCTTACTAAATGATTTAGCTACAAAAATCCCCATACCCTGAAAATTTTAGAAAAATCCTTTTTAAAAAGATTGTGATCGACCTCATATTTTTAAAATATGCACCTGTTTGTTATTCTCAGGCTAATCTTTGTTTTAAATACATCATTATGTCCCTGAAAAACAGAATTATTTTTTTTTAATTTATTTTATTTTTGTATCAAACTGCTGCTACATTTTATGCTCACTTTTTTAATAGGCCCCTGGTGTGGCCTAAATCTATTGGGACTCCATGCTAACTGGTGGGCAGTGGCCATTCTAGGCAGGTTCTGGAGTACCTTCAAATATCACAGGTGTAAGCCCCCTTAACTTGTATGGTAAATGCCTTCATCTAAATGCCTAGTGTGTTATGCAGAGGGCAGCAGAGAGCAGTTTATGCTTAACTAAAGTTAAAGTAATAGCTAGTGCTACTGCTGAAAGCAAGCAGAAGCAAAAAAAAAGTTGTTTTTCTTAAATGTATTATTTTTTTACATGGTAAGATTAACCAGGAACAAAAGTGAAGCTTACAACAGGTATTAACTGCTGGATATAATTATTGAATAGTGTAAAATTTGAACTTCTAACCCCTATCCCACCAGAATAATCTGAATATAACTACATTTGAAATGTTAAACCCTTTTTTAACCTGCAGAAAAGCCTTTTGTACCTTTAAAGTAACCATTTTAATAGCATCATTATTTCCTTTGTTTATTTGTTAAAGGGGCGCTCCTTTTTCATTTTGACATGGATGTTTACAGAATGATGCCAATGGTTAACACACAGAGCTTACTAAGTAAGAGGTATGGCAGGATATATAGGCATTGTCTATAAAATGCCTAATGTTTATTGGAAGCCATATACTTAATATGAGTAGAACTGTGAATTTCATAAGAGATCAGAAAACCTACTAGAATGTTATATTGGGATCATATATGTGCTGATGTTAACATATGGTTTATTTATTTTTGTTAAGCGTTTCTAAACGTTTGAAGTGAATGCAACTTTGAGAGTTGAATGTTCACATAGGGAGCAGAGGAAATCTGCTTCTGTTTGACAACTGTTCATAGGATTGTTTTAAAACAAAGAGGAAAATGTGCAAAACTAGAAAGGACACAGTGATCTTGACTTCTGCCAACTGTGTATTTCTTTGTTTCCTGTTTTAATAATGAAATCATGTAACTCTACCAGGAGCTCCCAATGTGCAAAAACTTACTTAAATAGATGGGACATAGAGAACTAAAAAAAATTGGATTAGTGCATTTTATGTTTGCACTGTTGCTACAAGACGTGTGCATTATCAGCTTTGTTAGCTGCTGAAGATAATAGAAAGGCATCCGTGGTCTTCGGCTCTTTACTGAGCCATATTTATTCTTGTGAAAGTGCAAAATAATAAGATCTGTGCAAATCCAAATCTTAGTGTGTGGAACTTTCACAAGAGAAATCTGTTTGTGAAAAGAGCTGAAGGCCGTGAGCAGCCACCTTTTTCACATTCGACAACTAACAAAGGTGACAAATACACATGATAGTTGCTAGCATGTGTTTAACCCTCCCCTCTGTCCCTAATCCCTGCAAGATTGCCACAGATTGGGCGGTCCAGTCCCACTTCCGCCCGCGGCCCACACAGCTTCTCTGCAAATATCCCAGGTCCACCCAGGACACACCCCAGCAACAGCATGATATGCATCAGCCTAGCCCATGACTCTGCCCTCCCTGTCAGGGTTCCACAAAATGCAGAGGATTCACCTTCCACAAATTCCCTAACCTCCCCATCCAAGAAATCATGATGGCAGTACAAGCTAATACAAAACTTTAATACATTTGCAATGGAATAAATATTACATTTTAAGTCACATTCCAATCAATGAGAATCCCCCTGCAGATACAGTATATAGCTTCCTTTCCACAAAGGGGTTAAACTCACAGTAAAATTACTGTTTAGGACTAACAGAGCACTGCTGGTCCTAAGCAAATTCCACATTGAGTTCTGAGACTAGTTTAATGATTGGATTAGCAGCGTTTTTCTTAACTCGGGACCAGCAGTGCTCTTAGAGTCCTTAGAGGTATTTCTACTGTGTGTTAAAATGATTTAATGGATTATTGCATGCAATTTTTTTTTATTTTTTTTACAATAATGGCCCTTTAATTAAAGAATATGAAACTCCATGTTTTTCTTTCTAATTTACTATTATCAATGTTTCTTCATTCTCTTGGTATCTTTTGTAGAAAAGCAATATGCTTAGGAGCTTTCGCATTTCTGGTGCACTATTACGACAGCAGTTTTGCAAGAATGTTATCCATTACAAGAGCACTAGATGGCAGCATTATTTCCTCAGACACCTACCTAGGTATCTCTTCACACAGATCATGGGAACGAAGCAAATTTGATAATAGAAGTAAATTGGAAAATTTTTGTAAATGGTTTGTTCTGTCTAACTCACAATAGAAAATGTTTTGGTTTCATATCCCTTTAACTATTGTTGGTGACCTTCCTAAATTTAAGGTCGTTTTTTTCACCTACCCATTAATATACATTTATGATGTATACAACTAAAGTCACGAAAACCAAGGCAAATATTAAAACAAGCTTTCAGTTAACTTATCTTAAAAAAAAATGTACCTCTTTCTCTCCTTTCAATGAAAGTATACTGAGGTAGGCTCAAGAGAGTGTGCACGTGTCTTAAGCACTATATGGCAGCGGTGTTTGCAACAATGCTTGCAATAATGTTACACATATCCATAGCCTTTTCTTCTGCTGTGCGTGAGTGCATGTGTGCTTGCGCGCATGCATGTGTGTGTGTGGCCGGTTCATATATACATATTTTTTTTTGTTTCACGAACAGTTAATCAGAGCTCCAAACAAGTGGTATCATTCTAGCATAATCCCTGATTGCGCTCAATGCGTTCGGATTTACTTTCAACTTGTAATATGAATGCTAAACCGACATGTGCAAACACCTGCGCATAAACACATTTTCACTTGCGCATAACTGTTAGTGCGCCCACTCTAGCCCATAGAGTTGAAAAAATCAGCTATTTTCTTCTTTTTTTTATTTACTTTGCTTTGCTATAGTATTCTGGGGCTGTATTAATGATAATCTATGTCCCTAGAAATCTTCTTATCCTGTTAATGCAATAAACGTTATACAAAATATTTATATTATAATATGCAACAGCTACAGCGTAAAACTATATAAAACCATGTAGTATCAGCTTCACAATTACAATGTGTAATGAAAATAACTTCACAGTTTTCAAAACTTACTTTTATTTTGTTACTTTTTAGGCATAAGAGTCTTTGCTACATACAGGCAGTAAACAAGTTAAACACTTGATACTTATAAAATCTTAAAGTGAAGGTAAGTCCGATATTGCGGACCATGTGGGATCATGTGGGCTGCACATTGATAAATGCTGAGGTGTCAATCAACCCGATCATATTCGATCGGGTTGATTTCTGGCGATGTCTGTCCACCGCCTCAGAGCAGGCGAACAGGTTATGGAGTAGCTCGCCAGAAACACGGGACATCAAGCTCCATACGGTGTCACTGCTGCCGGAGCGTGCTATAGAAAAGGAGCTGTTTTAACTGAAATACTGAAGTAAGCTTGCAAATTTAACATAGTCATCAATTAAACTGCTATTATTTTTTAATTTTACATCCGATGGTAAAGAGTACTCCTTGTGAATTTACCATCACTTTAATAACTTGTAAGCAAGTAAAACATTGTATCCTAAGTATTGCCAAACCGCATACAAAACATACAAGTATTTCAAGATGTTTTATTTATAAGATTAGGGAAAGTCTGATATTACTTTTGACTCCTGGGATAGAACTCAAATATGTATACATGGGGGTAGATTTACCAAAGGTCGAGCGGACATGAGTCGCTATAGCTAAATACACTGTCGGCATCTAACATTGCACAAGCATTTCTGGTGAAATGCTTGTGCAATGCCGCCCCTGCTCACTTGCGGCCAATCGGCCGCTAGCAGGGGACGTCAATCATCCCGATCAGGATGATTTCAGTCCGCCATGCTGCTTCTTAACTTCTATTTCTTGCAGACCAGAAACTATTGGGGGGGTCGATGCAGCATCCGCTGCTTAATAGATCAACCCCCATGGTCTCCTTTTATGTGTCCATTCAGAAGCCATATGTAAATGAGCATGTTCATTGCTGTAGGAAGAAACTTGAATTGTCGTGTGACATTGTCCTCTATACAGAAAAAGCACTCCCACTTAAGGGACTGAGGTGCATACTGGAGTATGGTATAATTTACTCTGGAAATGTACAAGGAAATATAAATATGTATTTTCTTTACTATATGGCATTCAATATGGTGTTTAGTATCACTGTAATATATTGCAGCTCTGATCAGCTCCTACATCTCTGTATGGGACGTACGGTAGTTCTAGGTTGCAGAATCTGCACAATCTGCATGACAAACAGTATTTTCAGCGGGCCCTAGTTACCTCTGGTTACGTTCTTCATATCTAGCAATGATTGACAGACCTCAGTTATTAAATGCAAGTTGCAGAACAGGAATGTCTTGAAAAACCCCTTCTATATTTTTGCATTAAGAAAAAATGATAAACAAGCTTTCTGAGTAAATTCTATTCAGAAATACACACTATATAAACAACAAGAAATTGATACCTGAGTTTGTCTCTTTTTAACAAAGAGGTTCAAACAAAACTAATTTCAGGTTTTACTGGTTTGCTGAGAACCATCAGGACGCACAGCTGTGACTAAACATAGGGCTGTACAGTATATGCCCTGTGATTTTCTAAGATTCAAAAGTACACTTTTTATTGCACTTGATCCCTTTTTGCTTTGAATTTCTGAGTCAATTATTCATCAAGAAAATATTAAAGAAAATAAAAAAGTGATCTAATATGTTAGAACATTCTGTTATTTCACTATTGCAATAACTATGGGATAATTAAATATATAGAGTAGCAATGCACTACTGGGAGCAACCTGAGTATATCTGGTGAGCTAATGACAATACACTTGTATGTGCAGCCCACCAATCACCAGCTTGCTCCCAGTAGCATATGGCTTAGCACTAGGTATGCTTTTCAACAAAGAGAACAAAGTAAATTTGATGAGAACTAAATTAAAAAGTTTCTTATATGTCATACTCATTCAGGAGAGAGTTGTTTTTGTACATAGGAGTTGAACATTATTTTAAAAATGCTAACTTTTGACATAAAAAATTTAAGTAGGTGCATATGCTTGTACAGTATACAGCAAGCACATTTCCAGGGGGTATTGCCCACCAATGCTTTCTATAGCACACCCCAAACCACTCTGTGAATTGCACTTAAAGGGTCATAAACTGTCATTCTCTTGGAATCCTTTGTTAAAGGAGCAGCAATGCACTACCAGGAGCTAGATGAACACAAAGGACGGGATTGCAAGTGGTAACTGTAGTGCACGAGCGATAAGGGGTATATTGCGGGTCTTTGCGTGCGTTGGAAGTAGTGCGCATATTACAAGTTGAAAGTAAACATGTTCAATTGAGCGCAATCGAATTTAATGTGTGTAAAAATATTACACCAAAAAAGTTATAAGGGCTCAAAGATATGAGATCTCAGGTGTGCAAAGGTCTTTAAAGTGAAGGTCAATTTTCATGTGAAAGTACCCGTTTTTTTTAAAAAAACTATTAAAAACAGGGGCACCTTTCATTCATGAAAAATTGACATTGCACCATATTTTAACAATACTTGCCTTGTTCTTCTGAAATGCCGGATCACCATTCTTAAACGATGCCCCGCCTGCTTCTTCCTGGTTTAGTAACCCAGCAATGACGAAACTGGCTTCCTCCAATCACGGCGGTGCTTCAGGCAATGATTCCCCCCGGGGGGGAAGCTGTGATTGGAGGATGCGGAATCGTCATTGCTGACGTTTGAAGAGGCTTGTGACGGGCTGGTAAAGCACTGGAGTGGCTTCAAGAAAAAAAGGTAAGTATATTTTAAGAAACGGCTGAAATGTCAATTATCATGAATGAAAGTGCCCTTGTTTTTATTTTTTTTTTTTAAAAATGGGCACTTTAACATGAAAATTGATCTTCTACCCCCTATAGCAAAACATTTCAGGCAGGATCACAATTCAACGGATTCCATGTTAACAGTACAGGGTATTGACCAATGTCCCCAGACATAGGAGAGGTGGAGACAGTGAAAGACGTTTGGACCAGAGGGAAGTGTTTTGGATTTTAATCTTCAAACCAGCACCCCTTTGGTCTAAATTCGATCATGGATGTCAATCTGGGTTTTAATTTTCTATTTTAAATAGGAAGTCTATATATACTTTATTATATGACTATAAGTCTTATCCCAGCTTTTTTCATATTCAGACATTAATATAAGCAATTTCTGGATTCAAATATGGATACAATTTATTTTGGTACGCTTATTTACATATAATATGATTCATTAGATTAAAAATGTATTGTTCTAAAGAGATATGCCATTGGGATCTCTCCTTGGTAAAGGGTTAACAATTACAGGTGCCTGTAATTACCAGATAATTATGCCGTTAAATAGAGCTATTAGGTGGGAACACAGGTTTATGCAGTGAACAAGGGCTGAGACTTGGCCCAAAACATGTTTGGCTGTTTGTTCTAACCTTTTTACAGGCCTGTAGCTGTAACTTTGACTTTTAGATGTTTTTACATGTTATCCAATGATTTTGGATAACATGTAAGCTCACAGGGTATACGTATATAGTCTGTGATTGGCTGATGTCCTGTCACATGATACAGGGGACCAAAAATGGGAGAAAAATTAATTTGTCAGAAAAAAATCTACTGCTTATTTGAAATTCAGAGTAAGTGCTATTGCCTTGTCTTTTTATTCATGTAATTCTACTGCATTACATGGTCTTTTAAGTGACCAGTACATTTGTGAAAATTTTACTGAACAACCTGCTAAAATACTGTACTTTCCACTTGAATATCGGACACCTGGTAACCATACAAATAGATAGCTTTGTATGCTAGCACTGCCCCATACTATATTGACTTTGCCTCCGAATCCTAGATTTAATAGTCTAAAAGTTGGGAGAAGTATGCTAGATACCTATGCACAGAAGAGGCAAAAGTACAAATTGCAGTTGTTGTTTGATAAATGTATATATCTTATTTTCATGCAAAATAAAAAAAGTGTAAATGTTAGAAACATGCTCTTTTAAATGCCCTAGGTTATCCTGTGTAACTGTACACTTTATAATTAACAGAGTGACTGCCAGACTTACTTAGCTCTAATGCCTTAATATATACATTTATTCTAGTACAGGAAGTATTAACTCATTCATTCACAAAAGGTGTTAGTATTGCATAACTTTAAAAGCCTAACAAATCAGTCAATTATTTTTATATTTTTATTATTTCTATGTCATTCCTTGTGTTTATTTTTGGAACACGTAAAGAATTCTACAGGATGTACATTATACCAGAGTGATATTCAGTATTTAGTATGCAATGGAAGTAATTTCCTTAGCTCTTCATAAATCATCCAAGTAATACACAAACTCGAACAGTGAAGGAAATGTCCAGCAGTATTATATAACCTATTTAGCAACAGGAACAGAAAGGGCTATATGAATATATGAAGTTATTGCTGCTCTAGGCACTGCAAAACATACTGCCACACCCAGCCCCTAAATCTTGTTTGACAAATATATTTCTCACAACTGGCCCGATATGCATGACAGGGGAATGCACCCCCACTAGACCACAAGGTGTCATTGATTTGCAATAAAAAGCAAGACTAACGATAATCTACCCCAACAACACGATCATGCTTCCTTGGAGAGGATGTGGACTGGAGGGAAACATCACAAACATTTGGTGGACATGTTCTTTGATCCAGGTATTTTGGACAGAAATAATAAGGAAAATAAAGAAAGTCATACATACTCCACTACCACATGACCCAGCAATATTTTTGTTTTTATAAATTTCCAAAAATAAATTGCAAGCTAAGAACCGCACTATTAACCATACTTATAAATTGTGCTAAACAGCTAATCCCACAATTATGGAAAAACAAGAGGTCACAACTTTGTCATGGGGGTCAGGAGTAACAAATATGTTAACACTGGCGAGATACAGATATTTACAGAGCAATAATTGTTTTCCATTAAATTCATATGGGAACAGGGGCGGAACTACAGGGGGTGCAGAGGGTGCAACTGCGACTGCTTCAAGAAAATAAATTAAAAAATCGTTGACCTGCCACTGCCTGCACTGATATCCTGTGAGTGTGACTTGATGCTTCACTAGTGTCTATAACTACAGGGGTTAGTGTTTCTGTTTTACCCATTGGTGTTTATGTGTGTGTGTATGTATATATGTGACTGTGTGTGTATTTATGCATGTATGTGTGTGTATGTGTGTATGTATATATGTGACTGTGTGTGTATTTATGCATGTATGTGTGTGTGTGTGTGTGTGTGTATGTATATATGTGACTGTGTGTGTATTTATGCATGTGTGTGTGTGTGTATATATGTGACTGTGTGTGTATTTATGCATGTATGTGTGTGTGTGTGTGTGTGTGTGTATGTATATATGTGACTGTGTGTGTATTTATGCATGTGTGTGTGTGTGTATATATGTGACTGTGTGTGTATTTATGTATGTATGTGTGTGTGTGTGTGTTTGTGGAACCAGCAAATTACAGACCTTGTTACTACAGCATGGGGAGGGCCGGGGTAAACAGTGTCACTATACTAGTACCACTATATACAGTATGGGGGGGGAGGTGGACCATGT
Organism: Bombina bombina; assembly: GCF_027579735.1. Taxonomy (NCBI): domain Eukaryota; kingdom Metazoa; phylum Chordata; class Amphibia; order Anura; family Bombinatoridae; genus Bombina; species Bombina bombina. The sequence goes on along the minus strand of NC_069500.1, from coordinate 156,140,297 downwards.
CACAGACTACTGTGGTCACTTTATAAAGTACTGGGGCGGGTAGGGTCAAGGCCAGCCATCTAACCGGCAGATTACAGGACTGTGTCACTGACTCACTATATACAGTACTGGTGGGTTAAACAGTGTCACTATATATAGTAATAGGGGGTCAGACCATCTCACAGACTATGGGCACAGGGTACCCTCCTTTTGCAGACATGTAATCTGATTCACATTTGTTTCTCGTGTTAAATGTTAAAAGAAAAAAGATATGTATCAAATTCACCTTTTTTTGGGGGGGGAGGGGGGGACTTCTTAAATTCTTGCACCTGGGCCCTGTGGTTTCTAGTTACGCCTCTGTATGGGAAGAATAGCAGACATCCAGTTGACCTTGTGGAGATTTGTTGCTCCTCTTTCCATTAATACACATATTAATAATTGATTTTAGATGCTGAGCGAGCTATTATATAATTTGATTCATTCTTCATATATCCTTTGCAGAAGAAATTGCAATTCACATAGGTGAGCCAATCACACAATGCCTGATGAAGCCTGATGAAACAGCTTGTTGCTGAGAAACGCGTCGTCTTGTTTTTATTATTTTAATAAAGCAATTTTTATTTGGAACACTTGCTACAATCTTCTTCACTATATTTCCCCTCTGATAGAGAGGGAGATATATTTTATTGGGTCTTGTTTGACCATTGGTGTATCCTGGGTCCACTCTGAACTTTGGAGTATCCGGAATCTCCGTCTGTGTCCAGCTGGCCTTGATTAAGTCTGGTGGGTGACCACATTGATCCCATCCTGCCTCTATAGCATCAAAGGAGATGCTACAACTATTGTGAGTACCATCCATATCGTTTGCATTGGTTTACTTGTGCTAAGACAATACTAGGCCATATAGGCACCTGTGTTTCTTTTTGTCATTCTGATACAGACATTACATCAACACCATCAATACCGGCAGTCGGTCTTCTGGGTGACTGTTAAAGATCCCAGACTGTCTCCATAGCACTGACTGAGGTGCTTTCATAAATGTGAATTCACTCCCTCATATATCAAGTTGTCTGGACCAAACAATATTGGGCCATGTGGCGCATCTGTCTTCTCTCGTCTTTGTAGATCTATGTGCAGTTACCAATCAGCAGATACTAAGCTTATCTAGATATGCTTTTCAGCAAAGGATATCAAGAGAATGAAGCAAAATAGATAATAGAAGTAAATTAGAAAGTTGTTTAAAATTGCATGCAATTTCTAAATCATGAAAGAAAAAAAATGGGTTTCATATCCCTTTAAGGTTGAAGGCATTTAATTTTTTTTCCCATTGGCTGGAAAATATCGCAAAGACACACATGCATACAGCCTTTCAGTACATGACTGTATATAACGCAATGATAAGCAATGCCACTGAATCACAGATCCTAGCTACAATGTAACACAGAGTGCTGACTAAAGTGAAGAGAGCATTTGCAAGACAAATGCCAGCAAGCTCAAGCATTATGTATAATGTCCCTTATGTCAGATGAAAAACTTGTCATATGTCAGCTGCATATTATACCAGACTGATATATGCCTTTTATCATTTATTTTGTAGACAAGCATTTTAACTACATTTTGTTATGTTTTTAGTCTAATAAAATGACTATTCTGTACAACCCAGCTCTGTATATTATTTGTTATGATTTACATATACTGTATGTTTTTAGACAGTTTTGAATAAACATATGCAACTTGCAAATACACACAGACCCATACAGTGAATAGAATGTAACAAAGACATGAACGGTCATACATACATAAATATACTAGCACGCCCCATTGCTGGCAAATGTAAATTGATATAAACAATTAATAAAAATATTTAAATGGACATAAAAGTCAAAATTTAATTTTCATAATTCAGGTAGAGCATGGGATTTTAAGAGACTTTTTATTATATAATCTGGTTTGTTCTCTTGGTATACTTTGTTGAAAAGCAACCTTGGTAAGCTCAGGAGCAGTAATGCACTAGTAGGAGTGAATTAAAGGTACATGAAATCCAAATGTTTCCTTTCATGATTTAGAAAGAGCATGCAATTTAAAAAAAAATTAAATTTACTTATTTTATCTAATTTGCTTCATTATCTTGATATTATTTGTTGAAAGGCATATCTAAATAGGCTCAGTAGCTGCTGATAGGTGGCTGCACATAGATGCCTCGTGTAATTGGCTCACCCATGTGCATTGGTATTTCTTCAACAAAGGATACCTAAAGAATGAAGCAAATTAAATATATAGTAAATTGGAATGTTGTTTAAAATTGTATTCTCTATCTGAATCATGAAAGAAAAATTTGGGGTTTTATGTCCCTTTAAACATGTCATTTTTACATCATTAGTTGGTGAGTAGAATGACAATGCGACTGTGTCATAATATCTGAAATATCTGAAGCCATGTACCACAATTGACTTCCTCACAATTAGGGCTAGATTAAAAGTGAGATGCAAACGTTTTTGCTCAAGCATTTTTAATTGCACTGATATTACAAGATGAGCAAAATTGTTACCGCAATATCAGAGCTGCAGTTAAAGGAAAAGTAAACTTTGACACACCGCTACGCAGCTTTTGCAAGTAGTACTGAAAAAAGTATGAGTTTCATTCATCAATTTTTTTAACACTATATATAACATTGTTATAAACTACCTTTCACTATGAGCGCTCCTATCTCTGTAACTCTGCCTGTCAGTTTTTTGTGTTGTTTGTTGTGGATGACGATTATCATTTCGACCGTTTCTATTGGTCCCCCACTGGCGTCCCAACATACAAGATTACCGCCCACTACTATCAACACGCATGCGTGAGTCTTGAAATTTGCGACCGTATCATATGCGCGTTCATGTTAAATGCATGCGCATTATCTGCTTGTAAACTATTGATGTTATAGCGGTGGTAATTATCGATCGCAACGAGCAGTTGATCCTTTTTTTTCCCTAATTATAAGTATATATCACGTTAGATTGATGAATTGAAGTACAATATATATATATATATGTGAAACCAATTTTGAAATTAATAACAGCGTTATTTTGAGAAACTGAATTTTATTGGAAATGCCTAACATGAAATAATTACTTAGACTGCAACATTTTATTCCAAGCAGCGTTTTATTATTCCATGCGCGAATTATGGAGAAGGACAAGAACGCGCACAAATGTACACGTAAGAGTGGGTGAGACTGCTCTGATGTGTAAAGTATAGGACGGAAATGGTCGGGTGGGAGAAGTGAATATGGAAAAAGGTATGAGATTTCGGATAAAAAATAACTTTTAAATAATACTATTTAGAAAAAAAACTAACTTAGCGACTATATTTATCTCACAAACATAAATGTATAACTTTATTGCGGATGCTGGAAATTTACTTTCACTTTAACTGTTTTGCAAAACTAAAAAGTATCACAAACACATCAACATACCTTACAAAGTACAGTTACACTCATAATAACACTGTCTAATAAAATTTATTCCAAAAAATTATTGCACAAAAAAGTTATAAGGGCTCAAAGATAAGAGATATCGGGTGTTAGGAAAAAAAAGTCGCAAAGTACTTAAACATAGAGGCACATACAGATACATTGCTAAAGATGTATGAGAATGTGTACATGTATTGACAGACAAATATACACATAAATACACATATAAATATATATGTACACACGTATAGACATATATATATATACACATTATATATATATACATTATATATATATATATAAAAGTGCATTAGAGTATTTTGCCATTAAGTAGATGAAAACACAATAAAACATATTTATGCAATATTCATATTTAATAAAGATTTCAACTATGTATTTACTGTAAATATTTTACATTTACTAATACGAATATGCTATGTTGTTCGCGCAATGTTTTTTTTTCTCACAATTTTTTTTTTTCTCCATTGACTTCTATGGGGGAATACATGCATGCGCATGCGATAATTTAAAGGTACATGAAACCAAAATTTTGTCTTTCATTATTCAGATAGAGAATACAATTTTTAAACAACTTTCCAATTTACTACTATTATTTTATTTGATTCCTTTTCTTGTTATCCTTTGCTAAAAGGTTTATCTAGGTAAGCTCAGGTGCAGCAGAGAACTTAGGTTCTAGCTGCTGATTGGTGGCTACATATATATACAGATTGTCATTGGCTCACCCATGTGATCAGTTAGAAACCATTAGTGAATTGCTGCTCTTTCAACAAATGATACCAGAGAATGAAACATCACGAAATAAAATGTTTGGGTTTCATATCTCTTAAGTTAGGATTTTTGTGATATTTGGGTTTCTGCTTGCACAAAATATTGTTTTTTAACTTGTAATATGAATACAACCCGACTAGCGCAAAAAGCTCAATTCTAGCAGAGTTTTCGTGATTGCGGAAAATAAATACTGCTCCATTTGGGACAGTCTACAATAGAATTTTTATTGTTTTCAAAGATAGATAATCCCTTTATTACCCATTCCCCAGTTTTGCATAACCAACACAGTTATATTAATATACTATTTACCTCAGTGATTACCTTGTATCTAAGCATCTTCTGACAGTCCCCTGATCACATTACTTTTTATTTATTATCTAATGATTTGCATTTAGTACTGTGTTGTACTAACTCCTAAATAACTTCTCGTGCGTGAACACAATGTTATCTATATGGCCCACATGAACTAGCAGTTGAACTTTTGTTGTGAAAAGCAAATACAAAAGCATGTGATAAGAGGCTGTCTATAGTGGCTTAGAAACTGGCAGACATTTAGAGGTTTAAATGTTATAAATTATATTAATATAACAATGTTGGTTGTGCAAAGCTGGGGAATGGGTAGTAAAGGCATTATCTCTCTTTTTAAACAATAATAATTTTAGTGTAGACTGTCCCTTTAATGTTGCAATATATGTTTATAAATCACTGAAGTGGGAAAGATGGTTTAGGTACAGATAATGCTCTCCCAAGACAAACAGGATTACTTTAGAAGTCATTTGCACATCCTTAGACATCATTAGGCTTGTAAAGTCATCAGGTAATGACTTCAGAATGATTAGCAGCTTACCTTACTGATTACTTCGCAAGCACGAACAGCCAGTGAATGACTGTAGAGGCATCTCATTTAAATATTTCGGCCTGTGGGCATACTTCAGGATGGCTTCTGATGACTAGTCTGGAGTGATCGATTACTTAATGATTCCAAGAAGATCATCCTTTTTGACTAGGGCTGCTTCTTCATACTACCTCTTTAATGTAAAGCCCCGCCTTGTTCATTTTCCTTGTTTGCTGGTTTTATGCCTATCTTCTCTTTTTCCCCTGCCAGACATAGCTCCATTTATGAAGCTCTGATATAAGGTTCGGAGCCCCATTGGCAGAAGGTTCGCATGAGCGAGCCTGCTGCCGAGAGTTAAGAAGCAGCAGTCATCAGACCGCTGCTTCTTAACCCACTATGCCACCTGTAATATGGCATATGTCAGTGCCCCCGGACTTTTCCCACCAGGGAGATTAACAGCTCCTGCGCACGCACGATTGGCTACGTGTGAGCAGTGGCCGGGATTGCACACTTCCGCGAGTATTCAATGACAAATGTGGGCAGCATATTACTGCCCACCAGACACGATGCTGGGTGGACAGGAGTGAAGATGTACGCCCCTGACCACCCGGTCTTTAATAAATCTGGCCCTAGAGCTATTGCATAGGAGCAGGGACTGAGAGATGGGGAATGGGGGAAAAGAGGGTTGGCAAAAATGAAGAGAAAGAGAGGGACAGTCTACAATAGAATTTTTAATGTTTTAAAAGATAGATAATCCCTTTATTACCCAGTCCCCAGTTTTGCATAACTAGCACAGTTATAGTAATACACTTTTTATTTCTGTGATTACCTTGCATCTAAGCATCTTCTGACATCCCCCTGATCACATGACTTTTTATTTATTATCTATTGAGTTGCATTAAGTACTGTGTTGTGCTAGATCCTAAATAACTCCTTGGGCGTTAACACAATGTTGTGTATATGGCCCACATGAACTAGCTGTCTCCTGATGTGAAAAGCAAATACAAAAGCATGTGATTAAGAGGTGGTCTATAGTGGCTTAGAAACATGCAGAAATTTAGAGGTTTAAATGTTATAAAATATAATAATATAACAATGTTGGTTGTGCAACGCCGGGGAATGGGTAGTAAAGACATTATCTATCTTTTTAATTAATAACAATTTTAGTGTTAATTTTAAAGGCATGATACCGAAATAAGCAATATCACCTGAACATCATCTATGTAAAAAAGGAAAATATTTTACCTCCAAATTTCCTCAGTAGTCACATCCCATTGTAAATCAGGATGCTAGTCCCAAGACTTGATAAGGAGCGTACATTTGACATGCACAGGCATTAGTCATGCTATTTTCCTATTCAGTTTAACCCTTTGAGTGCTAAGCTGGATTTAATTTTTTTCTGTTTTTTTACTATTTTCAATTCTTTTTTACTCCCCCCCCCCCCCAGATCCCCAAAACTTATACTGTTGGAAAGGTTAGACGATTAACTTTCCAACGGTGGGTGTTGGGGGTCTGTAGCTGCTTAGATGCTTGAGATACAGGCTTCTAAGCAGCATGCCCCCTTTCCCTATACTTTGTATTGTCAATTTTAAATAAAGTTGCGCTGTGACATCATCACGTCATTGCGTGTGACGTCACTGCACGTAACGGGTGGGAGTCGGTATTAGCCCCCAGATTGCAAAAAAAGCTGGTTGAGTGCTACCGACGGCTCTGAGCCGTCGTTAGCACTCAAGGGTAAGGAAGTTTACTATAAAATCTCACAAGAGTTCAATGAAATCTCATAAGATCACAGTAAGAGAAAGTATGATATCAGCACTGATGAAGCCAATTGCTGGAGGGGGTTTCAACGTGCTGGCAGTAGCTGAAGGATTATTATTCACAGATCACTTACTATTGTGAGCTGAACTAGTTTTGAGGTAAAATATCTTCATTTTTTACATGGAGATATTCAAGTGATATTTTCTTGTCAGCTTTTTACAGTTTGCTGCATCACTTTCAAGTGATTTAGCATATGGGTACTATATCCCTTTAACATTTAAAGACCTATATTTAAGAATAGCATGATCAATGAGGAATATATATGTATATTTTGCTTTTAAATCTTAGCTGAGAGCTTGTAAGTGAGTGCTGGACTTTCTCAGTGTGTTGTATTAATTTGTTTTCTAATTTTCCCTATGGTTCTTGCACCCAGACCTGTCTGGGGTTAACTGCCTTTGACTCTGGGGACAGCACAGCTTCCTGTGAGTGCCGGTGAGCACCCAAGGCTGAGCTTGTTGCAGGGTCATGGGATGTGTACCGGTCTGGTATGAGAGTGCAGTCCCCTTCCGTGTTTTTTATATGTCTAGGGTGATTACATAAGCCTGTGCACCCTTCCCTTGTTCCCAGTTTGTTTGGATTTGAGAGCTTGCATTGTGTGGCTGGTTTAGGGTCCCAGGTATTGGAAAGGACCTTGACGTGGTACCTGGGCTTGTCCCATTTGGCCAGATGCGTAAACTAACCTTTCCATTTTTGCTTTTAAATCTTAGCTGAGATCTTGTAAGTGAGTGCTGGACTTTCTCTGTGTGTTGTATTAATTTGTTTTGTAATTTTCCCCATGGTTCTTGCACCCAGACCTGTCTGGGGTTAACTGCCTGTGACTCTGGGGACAGTACAGCTTCATGTGAGTGCCGGTGAGCACCCAGGGCTGAGCATGTTGCAGGGTCATAGGATGTGTACCCGGTCCGGTATGAGAGTGCAGTCCCCCTTCCGTGTTTTGTATATATATATATATATATATATATATATATATATATATAATAACTGCAAGTTAGTATTATATGTATGTATGTGCCTATATAAGGGTCATTCAGCTGAAGGAGGAATAAAGTATGACTGCTGAGCCCGAAATATAGATTACTGTAGCCTTAAAGAGATGTAAATCAGTGCTTTTTAAGTAAAAACAAATATGCTAAATCAAAGTAAACAAGATGATGTAAACAACATCAAATAACTTGTCTTGCATAATAAGCACTTAGAAATGTATCCACTGCCTTCAGGGAAATGAGGGAGTTGACATGTTGGTAATATTATATTCTCTTCTGATCATGGGCAAAACTGACTTTCAGTTTCTCTAAAATTCACTGACTAGTAAACCAGCTGAAGTTACTCTAGAAGACTTACGACACCAAAAGCTGGCTATGCCTTCATGTAGAGACCCCACCCCTCGTGTAGGGCTGTGACAGGAAGTAATGGACACTGCACAAATGCAGTTAAAAATAAAAGGTAAAATCCTTTTAAATTATGAATAATACATATTGCAATGATTTGTATAAAGAATAACCCACTGCTTGGGTGTGTGCTTTTATTACAACAATGAAACAGACGGTTTAACTGGAGTTGAGCCAAAGTCTAGATTTACTAATGGTCAACGATTTTTATGATATAAAATACTTATTACTGTAAAATGAAATTTGAAGCACCAGAAGAGATGAAAAGACAAGTGCAGGAAGTGTCATAATGGGTAAAATTTGTTTATTTTGTTTCTCTGTAAATGTTGCTGCACTGATTACGGGTGCGCGTATCAGGGCGTGCGCATGCATGCGGCTGACATGCACAAGACAATCCCAGCTCCTGACAGACATGGGGACTGTTTTGTGATTACACTTGTCTCCCATAGGTGCTCAAGTAACTGCTACACCTGCGTTACCTGAGCAATGGGGGCATTCCTGGCCCTCGCAGGGTTTAAAGCCCAGAGAGCCCTCTCACTCATTGCTGAGTTTTTCTGCTCGCTGATTCACATAGACTAAGCACTTATCCTGTTTCCTTAAACTTGTATTCTGGATTTCACTTGCTTTTGACCTTTTGGCTTGTATTTGACGTTGCTTCTTTGCTGCTTGCCCTGACCTCGGATACTCATGACTTTGATCTCTGCTTCATCCCTTGCCTGTTGTGACACCTTGGACTTTGTTTGTTTATTTGTTCTCTGCCACTGGGTTCCGTTCCTGCTTCTGGGAAGTTCCTCTTCCTGCTACATAATAACCAAGCCTACCATGGAACCTGCAAGAACACCTGACCTGCTGGCTGCACTTACCCTTCAGCTGACCGCTATGATGCAAGCCATTCAGGAGCTGCAAGCAAAGCCAAGAGAGCCTGTTGCAGAGAGAGAGAGACCGGGAGCAGCAATCCACTGCAGCAGCAGCTTTACCTCCCTCTCCTCCTCAACCATCTCCCCTGTATGAGGCTTCTGTACCTGAGCCCGCTGTCCCCCTACCTGAGAAGTTCCCAGCCAAGCTCTCTGACTACTGTGCCTTTATCACCTCTTGTGAACTACTGTTTTCACTCAAGCCCTGCACCTACGCTACGGATTTTGTCAAAGTGCACACTGCCATCTCCTTGCTGTTTGGTCAGCCACAGACTTAGGCTCATCAATTGCTGCATACTAGAAGTCCTATCCTGGAGACCTGGGACTCGGGAGTCCTTTATAACAGCAATGAACACACTCTATGATAATACATTACGTTCCGCCACAGCACGGAACACCCTCCGGTCCATAAGACAAGTGAAAAGACCAGTAGAGCAATACATAATGGAGTTCCGTTAAGACACTCCTGATACTGCCCTTAACAACATGGCCCTCATAGACCAGTTCTGCCTCGGATTGAATGATCACCTGAAGGATAAGTTAGTGTGGATTGGAGTTCCCGCCACCCTAGAAGGGTTGATGCTTGCTGTCACAAAATTGGATCATCGCATCAGTGAGAGACTGCAAGAAAAACAAGGTTCCTTACCACCATTACCTCAACGTTCTGACTCCTTCCTTCCTTCTGCTACCATTGCATCCCCTTTGGTTGGGACTGAAAAGCAAGGCGAACCAATGCAGATCGGCTTGGTCTGTGGGCCACTGACAGCTATGGAGAAGGCCAGAAGATGTACACTCCATCTCTGCCTCTACAGCACAATGCCTGGCCATGTTCTAAAAGACTATCCAGCAAGACCTCATTTGGGTATGTCACCACTTCAAACCATCTTTCTCAACCTTCCTATAAATATATATATATATATTATATATTATATTATATATATATATATATATATATATATATATATATATATATATACCACCTCTCACCTACAACTGGGAGATAAGTCAACCAAGCTGACTGCCATTGTGGATTCAGTGAGATGTGCTAGATAGGGTGTTGCAGTGAGATGTGATAGATAATGTGTCACAATGAAATGTGCCAGACAGTGGGGCTGTACTAGATAATGTGTCACAATAAAATGTCATTGTAGAATATGCCAGTCAGTGTTTTGGAGTACTATGTGCTAGATACAGTGTCAGTACAATGTGCCAGGTACACTGCCAGAACAATGTGCAAGGTACAGTGCCAGAACAATGTGCAAGGTACAGTGTCAGTACAATGTGCCAGGTACAGTGTCAGTACAATGTGCCAGGCACAGTGTCAGTACAATGTGCCAGGTACAATGTCAGTACAATGTGCCAGGTACAGTGTTAGAACAATGTGCCAGGATATATGGCAATATGAAATTTACCAGTTATTGGTGGACAGTGGAATGTCAAGTGAAGGTTTCAGAGTAAAACATGAAATGTAACCATATCTACAGCTGAATGACTGGACCCACATCCAAGTTACTAGGAATAGTCAACCTATTTCTATAGCTGCAAAAAGTGTGTGGTGATACTGTGTCAGACTCAGCAATGCTACCCCTGAATCTGATCTCTCCCTAAATCAGATGTGTGAAGAAACAAACCAAGTGGGGGGAGGGGAGCGCTCAGGAATGAGCTGTGAGTAGGACTTATTATAAAGGTGATGGTGTGAGCCAATCTTTGATTGGTATGAGTTGTAAATAGGACTATCTGTGGTGAATAATTATAAATATAAACATAAATTAAATATGAAACCAATCTTTGATTGGTGTGTTTGTTCTCTGAATTGTGTGAGTGCAATTATTAGTCACTCCTGTGGCTAAATCTATTAATAGTAATCTAGTGGTTATCCTTATATGTGTGTATGCAAATTGTGATATTTAAATATTTTAGTATACAAAAAAATATATATATATGAATCTTAGAAAGCGTTGTGTCAATTATTATTATTTTGGACTAAATAACAAAACGAAGAAACAAAATGCAAAGTACTATAATGTTACTATAAAATAATTTTACTAAAAAATGAATTGTTTCACAAACATTTGTAAAAACACATTAAGAGTATCTAAAATGCACTTGCAATCAAATTTTATGCAGATCTAAATGATTCATTCATAAACTCCAAATGGCAGTATTCATATGTGATCGCCAAATCTATCATAAACTCCAAATGGCAACATTTAGTACATTTTCCCAGAAAAGGCAACACATGTAGCAGTTTGAATCATATGTATACTGTTACAAAAGGCAGAGCATATTCTATGAGAATCTGTGGGGTTAATACACAGATTAAAGCAGTATATCAATACAGAGACGTAAAATAGTAAAATATCAGCAGATGAATATCGCATAAAAGAGGACTGCCTGTTTATACATAGGCAATGGTATTTACTGGTTGTATCAAAAAGTAGCAATTGATACTTGTATAGTATGTTAGTGTTCCCAGTCAAAGCCTCTGATGGGTTGTGTATACACGTTGGTCGTCTAGTGACGATTCTGTAAGTGAGATTTAAAATATGAGTTGTGGCCACAACTATTTGCATTATATCCAAGGGTGATTTGTCCCTGTTAAAAGTGCTTAATTCAGCTGAGCAATTTAAAATTATGTGAAGTAGCTGTTAGAAAGGGCTCAATAACTGAGCGGTAGATCAAACGGAGTAAAGCGGTGCTCCCCCTTGCCGTACTACTGATATCCCTTACCTCCTCTCCAATTACACGGGTTTTAGGAAGGTTACCTCAAAGGTTTCTGCAACGTGCTACAAGTCACTTATCTCTTCGGCGTCTTGCCGTTAAGGCTTCCCGGCAATCCCTTCTTTCCCTGGCGTGTATGAGATTCACGTATGGTCCTCGGAGGTCCAATCAGGTAGTCGGGTCGTGGGGGGAGTGGTTCCTGGACTGATCTCTCGTTCTCTCGCTAGAGCCTGGTCACACTGGATAATCAAATCTACACGTTTCAGCGCTATAGATGCGCCTTTATTAAGACTGGATATTCCTATGTGATTTTTGTGGCTCTCTTATAGTGTGTTCTTTGCTCCTCCCTGGCTGATTAGGTTTCTCCAGCTGTATTGTCTTAAAGACTGTATGTCTCTGTATTGATCTATTTGTGCTAGACATTCATGATGATTATAATACAAAAGTGATTAGAATCTTAAAGTTGAAGTCCAGATTCTTATGAATAACAATATATAATAAATATCAATAATATATATAATACATAAATATAACTAAAAATAGAAAAAAGTTGGTTGTCAAATTCAATGGTTTTAAATTCACTGAAAAAGACATTTGGAAAATCGGGAATGTCGGGAATATAACGGGATATAACATAACAGAATCAAACAGAAATGGAATTGAACAAAAATGGGGACCTTATTATTTCTCATTAATATTATATATACTAGTGAAAAGAAAAGAATCGAACTGACTATATAGTGTTACGCAATAAAAATATGTATATTTATTCCCACAGATGTGATGACATTATGATGTGTGGGGGTGAGTTATTAGTGATATATTTTGGATGGGGGACCAAACTGAAGAAGGAAAATAATGAAAAGAACTAAGAGTGACATTGAAGATTACAATACTGTTATTTCCTGGATGGAAACAGTTTTAGGATGTTATTCCTACGAGTAAGGAGAGATTAACTGAGTTGTATCAGTATGCATAAATTACTAGTGGATTACTTTAATAAGAGCCAGATATAAGAGGCCTGATCAGAAATCCATCTCCAATATAACTGCATATATAACTGATGATCTAAATGAAGGGATTTAAATTAAGTTCAGCATTAAGTCCGTTGGGTGCTAGTGTGTTGAATTTAAATATTAGTTCTGCTTCTTTTAACAATAGCGTTTTTTCCATATCCCCTCCTCTATTATTGAGTACTTTTTTTATTCCCCAATACTGAAATCCTATTGGTTTTTTATGGTGCACTTCTGTGAAATGTTTCGAGAGGAGATGTTTAGAATAGCCATGTTTGATGTTTAAAAGATTTTCTCTTATTCTATCATGTAGAGGCCTACTAGTTTGTCCGAAATATTGAAGTTTGCATTGGCATTGGATTAAGTAGATTACATTAGTGTCTGAGCATCTGATTGTCTCTTGTATGTGATGTTTGAAGTCATTGTTTGAAGCTATAACTTCTTTGGCTTTTTTACCATATTTACATGCTTTACAGCTGTTACAGGGAAAGAAACCAAGTAGTTTATTGCCTGTTAGGTCTTGTTCTCTTGTTTTTTTATTTTTGTTAAATTCACTTGGTGCCAATATGCTTTTTAGATTTTTTGTTTTTCTATATATCATATTGGGGTGTTCGTCTATAATGTCTGATAGAAGTGGGTCTTTTTTTATTATGTGCCAATGCCTATCTAGAATCTTTTTTATGATTCTACGATCTTCATTATATTCAGTTATAAATGATAGTTTTCTATGTATATTCTTATTGGCATCTTTTATGTTATAATTTAGTAATTCGGATCTATCTTTTTGTATGGCTTCTATAGCACTCCTTCAAGGGAGGTTGTAGACCATACAATTTGGGGCAGCAAAAAGTTGATAACAATGCAAAATATCAAGGGTTGTGTAGAGTTATGCACACAGAATCATTGAAATACAATGAAAGGAAGTGTAAAAAAGGATAGAAAATCCAAGGCAGTCCAGCTTTAGAAGTATGTAAAAACAATAATTTTATTAATAATATTAAAAGCAGGCAAAGTGCAACGTGACAGCATCTGACTCCACACAGGAAGTGTTAAGCCATAGTAAGCATGGTCGGACTGGTTTCGGTCCTGGTGACCGTATTCATAGACCTCAGAAGGAAGTGTCTGAGCACAAATTCCAAAATTCAGTTCTTAAGTCCACTGGGATGACTGGTCCCCCATTCCAAGAATCCAGATAGCAAAGCATACATCAAACATCAACAGCAAATAATTCAGAAAGGAAAAAAGTGGTAGATCTCTACAACATAGATATTTATGGAATAACTTTCCACTTTGTATTAAATGTAGAAAAGAGATAGATGATAATAAATGAATTGATTAATTTGATGATCTGTGTACAGTGCTACCCATGTCACTAACTGTCTTTCTCACATCTCATCCTGAATGTCCTCTCACTACCTTAAGCTAAATCTCTCCAAAACTGAGCTCCTTATTTTCCCCCTTCTTCCAAATTCACCACCCCACATCTCTCTATAACTGTTGACAACTCCTACCCTGCATGCCCAATGTCTTGGGGTTACACTTGACTCAGATCTTTCTTTCACTCCTCACATTCAGTCCTTGGCTAAATCCTGCCTCTTCCACCTTAAAAACATCTCTAAAATTAGACATTTCCTTACACAAGACACAACTAAGATTTTAATCCACTCTTTCATCCGTTCCCGCCTCGACTACTGCAACTCTGTCCTCTCTGGTCTCCCTAGCTGCTGCCTAGCTCCTTTACTATCCATAATGAATGGCTCTGCCAGGCTCATCTTCCTTGCGCGTCACTCTTCATCTGCTGCACCTCTCTGCCAATCCCTGCACTGGCTTCCTCTTGCCTCCAGAATAAAACACAAAATTCTTACTCTGACTGCACTGCTCCCACCCCCTATATCTCAGACCTTGCCCCCTTCGCTCTGATCATGACCACCTTCTCTCCTCCTCTCTTGTTACCTCCTCATATTCCCGTTTACAGGACTTCTCCAGACTGGCTTCCATCTTGTGGAACTCTCTGCTTCGCTCCACACAACCCTAGTTTTGAAAGCTTCAATTGCTCCCTAAAGATCCTACTGTTCAGGGATGCATACAACCTACACTAACCTAAGAGCTGACTACAACAGTGCAACTCTCAGCAGGGCCCTCTACAAATAAATGATAGTAATAACAATAATAATAAAATAATCTTAATTATTTGCTTGCGTTTTTTATCTGTATAAGGTAACAAGTTATCTTTTGTAAAAAATAAATAAAATAAAAAATAAAAATCTTGAGGTAGGATGGAAGATAGGAATAGAGAAAGAAAATACATGACTAGTTAACCTACAGTATATCTATATAATCAAACTTTACAGTAATATTGAGTTCTAAATGCAGAAATTCCCAGCAATAAAAGTAATTGTTAACTAAATCCTGAGATATTAACAGTCCTCTAACTAGCTAATAATTGATGTATTGTGCCTCCCCTGTAAAGGCTGATGTTTACTGTTGGTAGCACAGTAAACTAATCATCTTGCTAACACCATACTGAGGCTTTGCTTTAGCAATTGTAGCTACCTAGAGAGGCCCCTCCCTGGTAAAGTCATCAGATTACATTAAACTCTAGCATTTTAAGCTCTGAAACTGTGTACAGTTGCTATAGCCTCAGGGCATTTAAACTGAAATTCCTATTATTTTTTTCAAACACACATTTTTGTTAAAGGGACATTAAAAACAAAATAAAAGCTAGGCATAATGATATATTCAAAGCAAAGTTAAGTCTAACAGTAATATGCATACATATTTTAATTATATTAGTTGTTTAAATATTAAAAAACAAGTGTTAAAGTGACAATGAACTTTGAAATAAGTTTTCCCTTAATTGTTTACAGTGACTTGCTATTCCAGCTGTCTAAAATGTATGAACAATTGCTCCTTTAGGAATATTTTTCTATATAAAATAGGTATCTCTGCTAATGAAATGTTGTAGATTGTCTTTTAAGGACTTTAGGAATAAAGGATCTCTCAGGAGAGAGTTGGGTTTAGTGTCCAAGATTTTTGTCTGTTGGGGTTAAGTATACCTGTAAGGGTTGTGGTGACTATTTCATGGTCAGCCAATGTGGTGTCTATAATTTGCGCTTTTGAAAGGAGTGGCTGTATTATTTGGCTGATAAAATTATAATCTAATCGCGAAGAAGTGCTGATGAGGAGTAGAATGTATAATCTTTTTCGCATATGCAGTGATCTCCAGCAATCAATCACTTTAGGTCCACTCGCTCCACTAGATCTGTCCCAATTGCGATTAAGTTGAAGTCTCCTCCTAATATTAGTCGATATCTCTGCCAATGTGTGATCAATTTGCTGATCTTAGCTAAAAATGTGTGTTGTGCTTCATTGGGAGCATAAACATTCCCTATGATAACTGGTGTGCCATGAATTTTGCCTCCAAGTTTCATCCTCTTGGAAATTGAGTGAAGCGTGTATTAATATAGAGACCCCACAGTGTTTTTTGGTGCTGGTAGCCTGAAATTGGGTGGTATAGGCTTTATCCCAGTATTTGGGTGTGGTGTTCTTAGTGAAATTAGTCTCTTGTAAAAGGACTACATGCGCTCTTAATCTATTATATTAATTTAATGCTTTTTTCCTTTTTATATGTGAATGTAATCCCGTACATTATGAGTTATGATTTGGAGGGCCATAGAGTGGTTTTAAGTTAATGGTGCTAATGGTGCCTGATGGTGAGAAGGGTCTAACTCACAAACCTGTCGTCAACCGAGCCCCCTCTGGTTTGTGAATTAATCCTCTATACCTTGACTATTCTGAGAGAAGTAAATTAATTGACAAACATAATAATATAGGCATACCTGTGTAAGTGAACAAATGAAAAAATATTAAATAGCCATGAAAATTGTAGTGTAAACTGATAAGACAAGACAAACATTTGTTATGTAAATGTAGGCTTTCTAGCCAACAACCTTAAAAAAAAGAAAGATTTTCAGGCCGAATAGGTTACCAAGGGGAAATATAGAGGAGGGAGAGGGAGGGTTGATAGGGAGGGAGAAGGGGATGGATGGAGGGGCTATGGGAGCACGGAGGGATGGGGGGGGAGAGGGGGAAGATTAATCTGAGTATGTTCTGTGTTTAGAGCTAAGAATGGCAGACTGCCTACACCTCTCCACACATGAGCAGATATTTAAGTAGGTGATGTTATGGGGTAGAGATGGAAGGTGCGTTGAGAAATTGAAGAGAGAGGGGGAGACATCTAGTAAGGGAGAGAGGTATGAGTGGATAGGGAAAGGGGGACTGATTGGTGGGGTGGGATGGAGGGCAACAGGAGGAAGGGGAAGGAATTCTAGGTGCAATTCCATAATTAGGAATATAAGTTTATCACATTTTAACGTCAACATAGTTAGTAGAACATAAACGTCTTAAGATATATGTCATCAGGTGTACTATCCTAGTGAGGATAGTACAGGAGGTAAGATGGGACCTTGGATTTCTTGAAGATTGTCCTTTAGTCCCCTGCATAATCATCTGAAACTGAAAAAGTTCCATATAGGTATTTCATGGTTGTCATCTAGTTGAGAGGATTGACCATCTGTAGTTACAAAACTCTGGTGAGTTCTTTTGTGTGGGGTCGACTTCTGAACCTGTGTCCAAGTTCTTTCGATGGATCTTCGGGGGGTTTCGTTGTGGAAGTGGATCTGTTGGCACTGCTGTAGTGATTTTGAGTTTGGACAATAAAGAGAGACCTTCCGTCAGAGAAGAGCAGCTGTATGTGGTATTGTTATGGTTAAACACTAATTTAAATGGAAAGACCCATCTGTAGCGAATTTGTGCTTACTGTAGAGTGGTGGTAACTGGTTTTAGGTCTCTCCTTTTCTTCAGGGTGATTGGTGAGAGGTCAGTGATAATCTGTATCACAGTTCCTTGAAATCCGAGTCTCTTATGTTTGCATGATTCTTGGACTATCTGTTCCTTGATATGGTAGTAGTGCATTTTAACTATGATATCTCTTGGGTTGTTTCCTGAAGGAGACTTAGTTAATGCTCTGTGGATTCTGTCGAATAACAGTAAGGGTATATCCACTGATAGTATCAATTGTTTGAAAAGATCAGTGATAGTTGTCTGTAGGTTGGTAAAGGACTCTGGTATATTTCTTATTCTTAGATTAGATCTTCTGGAGCGGTTTTCCAGGTCTTCTAATTGGGCCTCCAGCCCGGTAATCTGAGATTGTTGCTCCTCTAAAGTGTTCTGTAGGGTTGATACAACGTCCGCTATTTCATCCACCTTTTCTTCCAGATCTGCTGTTCTACCACCAATCTCTTGGATATTCTTTTTTAATTCTTGTAATACTGAACAGAATTCTTCCTGGAATAAAGATTTTATTTGAGCAAGTAATGCTTGGTTTGTATTGTCATTGTTTGACATTTGTAGTGTCTCTGGGACATCTTCTCTGATGCTTTCTTCTTGAGATTGCAGGGAAGAGGCCTCTCTCCTTTGCTTTTTCATTTGCGATTTAGATAAACAGTCCCTCATAGTTTGATTGCGGACTTTCATGGTGAATAAAGCTAAATTCCGTTCTGGTTGAGATAAATAATAGAATGTGTTTTGATGAGGTATTCCGGGAAAGCTAGGGTCCCCCCTTGGGCTACTGTGTCGCTGTTGGTTGTTGGCTTCTGAAATCTTTTATGGTTTCATGTTCATGGTGAGAAAAAATAGATTCTGATAGTACTTAGAACTCTTTGGTGCCCCCTGGAAAATGTCTTTCTTGGCTTCTCAACTCCCAGCTGAACCATGTCCAGTTGAAATTAAGACAAAAAAATAGTTTGAATTATACTCGCCAGGTGGCCTCAGTAGGAAAGTTGTGATGAGGGTCTAGACCATTTTGATATTTTTCTTAGGGGTTGTACCTAAGGGTCTTGTTCCCCTGGTGGTAATTAGGAAGTCCCAGCTATACGCTACTCCCCAGGGAATTTGCCCTCACAGGGCGATCACAGTGAAAGGGACTTGGGATATGACCTGCTGGCATGGAGGTCAGCAGGAAAGGGGGGGAGCATATTATTTGTTAGTGAGGTGTTTAGAGTGGTAAATTTATAGGAATATAAGCTGGTTAACAATCTGTTGTCAGAAGGATTAACTTATTCAACAAAATGCCTTGGTAGCTGGGGTGATGTGAAGTAAATGGCATAAGTGTCTTCTGCAAGTGCAACCCCTCCTGACTGATCCATGTGGTATGCTCTTAATGTAATCAGTAAGCTCCCTTATGTTTATTGTCCAGCAGCACTTTTGGTCTAAGTGTTTACAGCATTAGGAGTAAGATGGGCTTCTCAAGGACAGAATAAATCTGCAGGCTGGAGTTGTAGAATAGCGCTTTTTGTTGTTCACCCCCACTGCTGTTTGTGATCTAGTTTATATGTGGGACTTTGACTCTGATGTTTGGATGCAGCAGAGTGCAATTATACCTCCAAAACTGGAACACTATTAGTGTTTTATATAGGTACTAGAATGGTGGCACAGTTGCTAATATGAAATATTGCTAGAAATGGCGTCTTTTCCAGCCAAAGAATTTCTTACTGGTGAGTCCCTTTAGTGTGCATAAAGTTTTAGATTGGGGCCATCATGTCAGGGTGCCAGGAATCAGACTGAGACGAGAAGTGCAAAAATAATCACACCTTTATTAATAACGAAAAATAATAAAAGTCCATAAGTCAAACATCAAGCCAGGAGTTTAAGCCAGAGCTGGTAGTCAGACGAGCCGAGTCAGGAGCCAAAGCGAATAGTCAGACGAGCTGCGTCAGGAGCCAAAGCGAGTAGTCAGATGAGCTAATTCAGGAACAAGAAGAACAGCAGAGTCAGGAACAAGCCAGGGATCAGGAACCAGGAGGAACTGGAACAAAGGAACTCACAAAAAGGTCTGAGACAACGCAAGGACAAATACTGAACAGAGGCCCTTTAAATAATAAGTGATGACATCACAATACTGAGACTGAAACCTGTCTCACACGGATGATGTACACCAGTCCGGCCATAAGAGGGTGTGCAGGAAATGAGCGGCATCAGACACTCTGCACCAGATTCAGTAAGAGGTGAGTAAAATGGCTGTCATCAGCACATGGCAAACAAAGCAGGGGAAAAAAATCGGACAGTACCCTCCCCTCAACGACTCCTCTCATGCGGGAGGACAAAAGGCTTATTGGGTAAACGGGCATGGAAGGCACGGAGGAGGGCGGGAGCATAAACATCAGAGGAGAGAACCCATAAATGCTCCTCCGGACCGTAGCCCCTCCAGTGAACCAAATACTGTATGCGGCCCCTGGACATACGAAAGTCAATAATGCTGCTGACCTCATATTCTTCATGGTTGTCAACAGAGATAGGACGAGGCAACACAGTGTTAAACTGATTACAAACCAATGGTTTCAAGAGGGAGACATGAAAAACATTGGAGATCTGCATTGCAGGAGGAAGGTCAAGAGCGTAGGCCACAGGATTGACCCGTCGGAGTATTCAAAAAGGACCAACATAGCGGGGAGCCAGTTTATTGGAAGGCACAGGAAGGTTCAAGTTGCGGGAGGACAGCCAACCCCTCTCACCAACCTGGTAGGAAGGCGCGGGCAGACGCCTACGATCAGCTTGGAACTTTTGGCGGTGCATAGAACGATGAAGGCAATCCTGAATCTGCACCCATGTGGAACGGAGTCGCCAGAGATGCTCCTCCAAAGCCAGAATACCCTGAGACAGGAATGAGGTGGGCAACAAGGATGGTTGGAACCCATAATTCGCCATGAACGGGGATAACTGGGAGGAAGTATTAATAGCACTATTAGGTAACAGTTCAGACCAATTATTTTGGTGATCTGAGACATAGCAACGAAGGAACTGTTCCAGAGCTTGATTAGACCGTTCCGCAGCCCCATTGGATTGAGGGTGATATGCTGAGGAGAATGAAAGCTGGATCCCCATTTGAGCACAAAAGGAACGCCAAAATCTGGAGACAAACTGGCTACCCCGGTCCGACACTATCTCCTTGGGTAACCCATGTAAACGGAAGACCTCCCGGGCAAAAATTGAAGTAAGCTCCTGAGCGGTAGGCAGCTTCTTCAAGGGAATGCAATGTGACATTTTAGAAAAACCACCATTAGGATAACAGTATTGCCATTGGAAACAGGGAGCTCGACAATGAAGTCCATGGAAAGATGTGTCCAAGGACGCTCACTATTAGCAATAGGTTGAAGAAGACCCACAGGAAGACGTTGAGGAGTCTTATTCTGTGCACAGACTGAGCAAGAGGCAAGATACGCAGCAACATCAGAACGAAGACCTGGCCACCAGAATTGTTGAGTGACAGACCAAATCATTTGGTTCTTGCCCGGGTGACCTGCGGCTTTAGGATAGTGGCAAGTGTGCAATAGTTTAGTTTGAAGATTCTCAGGAACGAAGCACTTACCACTAGGTTTCTCAGGAGGTGCATTGGTTTGTGCAGCCAGGATCTCCTCCCCTAAGGGAGAAGTCAAATTAGTACGTATGGTAGCCAAAATATGGTCAGGAGGTATAACTGGAATAGGTACAGACTCCTCATTGGACAGAGGCAAAAATTGTTGAGAGAGGGCATCAGCCCTAACATTCTTACTACCAGGCAGGTAGGAGACCACATAATTAAACCAAGACAAAAATAGCGCCCATCTGGCCTGTCAGGGCGACAAACGTTTTGCTTCAGATAGATAAGTCAAATTCTTGTGGTCAGTAAGAATGAGTTCTGGTACGCTAGTACCCTCGAGAAGGTGCCTCCATTCCTTGAGTGCCAAAATTATGGCCAGTAATTCCCTGTCGCCAATTTCATAATTGCACTCCGCCGGAGACAATTTCTTAGAGAAGAAACCGCACGGATGCAAGGAACCGTCAGGCATAGGACGTTGAGACAAGAGGGCACCTACTCCAGTCTCAGATGCATCAACCTCAAGAATGAAAGGCAGGACAGGGTTAGGATGAGCCAGAACTGGAGCGGCAGCAAAGGTCAGTGATAGGTTTGACCAAGGAAGAAATGTTTTTAATAAACTTCCTATAGTAATTGGCAATGCCCAAAAAACGTTGAATAGAGCGAAGACCAACTGGGCGAGGCCACTGCAGGACTGCAGACAACTTATCAGGATCCATGGTGAAGCCTGCAATGGAGATTACATAACCTAGGAAGGTTACTTGAGTCTGATGGAACTCACATTTCTCGAGTTTACAAAACAGGCTGTTCTCACGTAATCTCTGAAGTACCCATGTCACATCAGAATGATGAGCCTAAAGAGTGGGTGAGTATATGAGGATATCATCTAAGTATACCACAACACACTGTTGCAACATATCTCGTAGGACATCTTTAATAAATTCCTGGAAAACAGCTGGAGCATTACATAGGCCAAAGGGCATTACAAGATACTCATAATGCCCGCTCCTGCTGTTAAATGCTGTTTTCCATTTTTGGCCCTCCTTAATCCTAACAAGATTGTATGCTCCTCTCAAATCAAGTTTAGAAAAGACTGTAGCTCCCTTGAGGTGGTCAAAGAAATCCGTAATGAGCGGAATAGGGTAAGCATTCTTAATAGTAAGACGATTAAGACCCCTATAATCAATGCATGGTCTTAACTCGCCACCCTTTTTCTTCACGAAGAAAAAGCCAGCCCCTGCAGGAGAGCAGGATTTATGGATGATCCCTCGTGACTCCTCCTTAGCGCAATCCTCTGCTACAGACAGAGGGTAAAACCGGCCCCGAGGAGGAATGGCTCCGGGTTGCAGGTCTATGGCACAATTTTAAGACCGGTGAGGAGGCAACGTACTGGCACGCACCTTGTCAAAAATGTCTAGGAACTCTTGGTACTCCTCTGGCAATTGAGATACCGAAGAAGTGCATAAGACTTTGACTGGTGGAAATACATTGCGGGGACCATGATAAAATTTTGGACCTGCACCAGTTGAGACTGGGATTGTGCTTTTGGAGCCAGGGATAACCCAGAACAACCGGAAAATGCGGAGAGTTTATCACCTGGAACTGGAGGGTTTCAAAATGGAGAGCCCCAACAGCCATGGATAACGGAGCAGTTTCGTGAGTAACGAGTGCAGGCTGAAAGGGCCTGCCATTATTAGCCTCAATAGCAAGCGGAAGGGACAGAGGTAATACAGGAATGGAGTGCTTTGATACAAAAGCACTGTCAATGAAATAGCCCGCAGCACCGGAGTCAACAAGAGCCTGAGTGACTATGGAGGAGTCCATCCAGGAAAGGACAACTGTGACCAAAGTTTTCTCTTTAAGCGGTTCCGGGGACGAGGATAAACCACCCAAGGTCTGCCCCTGACAGGACCTTAGGTGCGAGCGTTTCCCGGACGTGTAGGACAAGACTTTAAAAGGTGGCCCTGTTACCCACAATAGAGGCAGAGCCCCTCCCTCCTCCTAAAGGCCCTCTCCGCCACAGAGAGATGTGTGAATCCCAACTGCATCGGCTCCGCAGTACCTGGTGACTCCGGACAAGGAGGCATGGGAGGAGAGGGAGGCATGGGTGGGAATGAACACATAGTAGACAATGTAACAGGAGGCTTCCGCAAGCGCTCCTTGAAAGCGGCCTCTCACTTAGTCTGATGTCAATTAGGATTAAAAAAGACACCAGTTGGGTACTTGTAAAGCGTGGCTAATCACCCGTAAAGGTCTCAAGACGCTGCTCATTTTATCGACCTCGGAAGGATGAAAGGCTGAGTGGACCTCGCTGGGGATCGAACCTGCAACCTTTGGGTTGCTACAGAGCTCAGACACAGTGCCGTAGCATGCTGAGCTATCTGTCCGGCTGAATACGATCACCTCCATATCGCTGAGGTAGAGGTGCAGAACCGGACATGCTCCTGGTAGGACTAGGTGCAGCAGCGGAAACAGGAGCAGCCATAACTTGTGGGACACTCTGGTCCAAATGTGCAGTGCAAGTCAGCAGGGTTTGCAGGGCTAGTGAAAATTGATCCAAGCAGTGATCCTGTTCATCCATCCTGGAAATGATGGTAGGTAAAGGTGGATTATTAGCACCATCAGGATTCATGGCCCTTGCGTAATGTCAGGGTGCCAGGAATCAGACTGAGACGAGAAGTGCAAAAATAATCACACCTTTATTAATAACAAAAAATAATAAAAGTCCACAAGTCAAACATCAAGCCAGGAGTCTAAGCCAGGGCTGGTAGTCAGACGAGTCGAGTCAGGAGCCAAAGCGAATAGTCAGACCAGCCGAATCAGGAGTGAAAGCGAGTAGTCAGACGAACCAATTCAGGAACAAGGAGAACAGCAGAGTCAGGAACAAGCCAGGGATCAGGAACCAGGAGGGACGTCAGACAGCCAGGTAATGCACAGGAACTCACAAAAAGGTCTGAGACAACGCAAGGGCAAAGCATACTGAACAGAGGCCCTTTAAATAATAAGTGATGACATCACAATACTGAGACTGAAACCTGTCTCACACCGATGGTGTACACCAGTCCGGCCATAAGAGGGTGTGCAGGAAATGAGCAGCATCAGACACTCTGCACCAGATTCAGTAAGAGGTGAGTAAAATGGCTGCCAGCAGCACATGGCAAACAAAGCAGGGAAAAAAATCCTGACACATCTAGTATCTACTGCCGTTTTCACCAGATACACCGCTAATTTTCTGACTTTTCCAGGTCCCCGTAGCTGCAGCATAGAGAGGGAGTCGCTAACTGAGGAAGGAGACGAAAATGGCGACTCGCATCAGGAATAGTATGTCCTCCGTGTGTGTGTTTCTAGCACTTGGCTGCCTCTGAGTGCTGCTTAATATGCAGCCGGTGTTACGCTGTTTTGGGGGCCTCTGGGTGATGTGTATTGTGTGAGTATTGAAGATCCGTTACTCACTTGTGTTGAACAGGCTTCACACAACTAGTTTTCTTTCATTTGCTGCCTGAATAATCCTCCATTCATGGCCCTCTGTGCAGCCCTAGCTCCGGAGTGGATCCCCGACCCTCTGGAGTGTTGCAGTGCTACAGGGAGGTCTTTTCAGTTTAGTTGGACTCCAACGTGTTCCTTTTAATGATCTAGAAGTAATATATAAACAAAGCGCTTAGGAGTAATAAATGTCCTGCTAACCTCAGTATAATCTCTCCAATTATAAATCATCAAAGAAACCATAAGATGTAAAGATAAATATGTGATATATATAATTGAATGTTCTATATAGGAGAGACCACCAGGACCCTGAGAGAAAGAATCAGGGAACACCTCTCATGCATAGATAGAGGCAATTTAGATACTTATCTATACACACATTTTAGAGAGACACATAATAACAATGTAAAAGATATGAAATTTTGGGGTGTAATGAAATTGATCCCAAATTGGATAGGGGGTAATAAAGAATTGCAACTGCTAAAAATGGAAGCGGAACTTATATACCAAATGGATACTTCATATCTGTCAGGGTTAAATTCAGAGTTGGATATCATGTCTCTACTGTAAAAATCCCATGCAAACTGGCCAATAGATCAAAATTAAGAATCAGACATACAATTTTTGTAAGAAATAGTATTTAACAGAGTGCCCCAATGTAAGAATGTAGCAAACTTTAATAAATTGTTATACTTACACTGAGAATACATCACTAGCAATTATATTGACAATTTGTTTATATGAAGGTGTTATAGTTATTTAAGTTATTTATGTAACAACAAATATGTTTAGAAGTATGGTATAAAATATTAAGTAATTGCTGAAACCAAAAATATTATTATGGCAGGTTAATTTTAAATGCCCACCTTAAAGGGACACTAAACCCAAAATTGTTCTTTCATGATTCAGATAGAGCATGCAATTTTAAGCAACTTTCTAATTTACTCCTATTATCACA
The DNA here is from genome assembly GCF_027579735.1 of Bombina bombina. Taxonomy (NCBI): domain Eukaryota; kingdom Metazoa; phylum Chordata; class Amphibia; order Anura; family Bombinatoridae; genus Bombina; species Bombina bombina. Next base: position 156,114,532 of record NC_069500.1, on the reverse strand, counting down.
TTTTCTTTGTTCTCTTGCTATCTTTATTTAAAAAGCAGGAATATGATGCATAGGAGCCGGCCCATTTTTGGTTGAGAACCTGGGTTATGCTTGCTTATTGGAGGGTAAATGAAAGCATCAAATAAGCAAGCGCTATCCATGGTGCTGAACCTAAAATGGGCTTGCTGCTAAGATTTGCATTCCTGCTTTTAAAATAAAGATAGCAAGCGAACAAAAAAAATTGATAATAGGAGTAAATTAGAAAGTTGCTTACAATTTCATGCTCTATCTGAATCATGAAAGAAAAAAATTGGGTTCTGTGTCCCTTTAAACACATGGGTGATTATAAGTTTCCACCTTAAAATTGAATTAAAACCAACACCAATGGGAATAAAGGGAGTCCTTTTTAAATGGACTCTTGAGCACAGAGATTTATCAGTCTTGATAAAGCCCAGTCTGGGGCAAAACACGTAGACTTCTACTATCTACTCCAACAGGAATTGGCTTTTTACAGTTTTAACATAATAGAATCTTTGAAGTGGACTTTGACCAAGAAAGAGGGAAGACGATATATAGTGTTGTGAGAAGACACTAAGTTATACAAACTCCCTAAATATGAGGTCTATTTAAGTTTCCAATCATCTATAGCGCTACAGTTTTTTTCTACATCTCTGCGATATACCTACGTTCCAGCAAACGTTTAAGCTATCACGATACTGGGTCACTGTGACGTCAGAGAGGTAACGTGACCAGATCATCCGGAGCTGCTACACACTTCTCCTCCTAGACGCGGAAAGGACTGCTGAGAGGAGTTACCAAAATTGTCACCGGAGTGGACACACACTTCTCCTCCAAGACCCGGATAAGACCGCTGAGAGGAATTACACCACGGACAGAAGCCATAATCCACTTTTCCTTCTAAACGCAGTTATTACCGCCGAGAGGATTGATATTTATACACTCATAGAATCACCTCGGCCTGGGGTGCAAGGTACTCTGTATCATAGGTTAAATTTAACCGAAGACTTACTTAACTGGTCACTTCCCTGCCCTGTGTTTAAATATTGGTGGAAATTTTCTAAAATAGTATATGACCTATAAGGTTCTAATATTTGTTGCGAGATTGACTGCTTTTTTATTTGTCTTGAGATAATATCATAAGGCTATTAGCACTAATTATTTTTATACATTACATGTGATTTTTAGAATAACAGGGAGACGTCCCTTATTTAATTGTTATATATTACCACTTTATATGCTATATAATAAATTGTGTTGTATATTTTAAACACCTTCTACTCAGTTTATTTTGCTAATATATTGCTATTTTATATTTAATAATATTTACTATTACAATTATTGCGTATATTTCACATAGTCTGTGCTTTGAGCGCTACCTCTATGATATACATTCCTTTTAATGATCACCCGGATCTCCTCTGATCCAACCCTCCCACCGCTCTGAGTTGTGGAGCAGGAGCAAAGTTTGTTTCTTAGTGTCTTGAGGCTCTGTTAGATAGTTTGTAGTGAAATTTAATGTTTTTAGCCTTATTAAAAGTTAAATAAAACTATATAAGGTAGGTTTAGCTCAGGAGCTCCAAGCCTGTGCGACTGTATACAGTGGTGGTTAGCTCTGCCTCCGCGTATCTCTGCTAATGAAAACCACTACCCACTCAAATTGGCTTAGCTTCCAGGGACAGCAGACCTCATTAACTTATCTTTCACTATTTACACAAAAGCCTCCTTATCTTATCTCTCTATTCACAGTGAGACCGATAATGGGGGCCCAATGTTGTAAGCATCGTCTCAATAGTGATGTGTTATAAAGGTATCCGCATTGCGATGAAAAAAGGTGAATATTCTAAAGGGATGAAATCACTGTTAAAAGGTAGTTTCGAGAAGAGGCCTTTTACTACACTTCACTGTGGGAGGCAATAGTTCTTTTAGAAAAAAAAAGCACACGCACATACAATTGCTTACAGCCTTGTTTATTAAAATGTTAATGATATTTTATTCACACACACACACCTAGATTACAAGTTTTGCGATCGTGTTTTAACCCTGAAAAACTGGCCACTTCAGCATTAAAACAGTAACGCAGCCAAAAAATTACGTTTTTTGAGTGGGATTTCCATAGCGCTGCCGTTACAAGTTTTGCGGTGAAGCTAAAAAGCTTGCGTTACAGCCTATACCAACACGATCTGTTCCGCAATCTGAGACCAGTAGTTATGAGTTTTACGCAACAAAACTGTTACACAAAACTCATAACTAAAATGTTACAAAGTACACTAACACCCATAAACTACCTATTAACCCCTAAACCAAGGCCCTCCCGCATTGCAAACACTATATTAAACGTATTAACCCCTAATCTGCCGCTCCCAACATCGCGGCCACTAATAAAATGTATTAATCCCTATTCCGCCGCTCCCCGACATCGCCGACACTATAATAAAGATAATAACCCCTATTCCGGTGCTCCCCAACATCACCGCCACTAAATAAAGTTATTAACCCCTAAACCTCTGGCCTCCCACATCACTGCCACTAAATAAACCTATTAACCCCTAACCCAACAGCCCCCCACATCGCAAAAAACTAAATGAAACTATTAACCCCTAAACCTAACAACCCCCTAACTTTAAATTAAAATTACAAGATCCCTATCTTAAAATAAATTTAAAAAAACTTACCTGGGAAATTAAAAAAACCTAAGTTTAAACTATAAATTAACTCAACATTACTATTATACTAATTAAAAGACATGTATGCAAAACTAGAAGCAAATGCAAGTTAAAGTATATTAAAAACAACCGAATTTCAGTATTTGCTATAAAACCTGTTATTATCAGTGCCGGGTGCACCCTGCTACATTCTCTCTCCCCTGCGAGATTATCTATTTTAGAGAGCTTCACTACTTTCTACGAGAAGCAGCTTGCCACTTCCTGGGACTTTCAGGTTCAGCCCTTTTTTTAAATAAAACTAAGAGAGGTCTATCTGTGCAAGGCTTCTAGTGATGGTTTCACTCCATGCTGTTGAATTTTAGAGAATCAGGTCCATAATTTTAAGTAAACAGTGCTATAATGAATAAGAGCATTCTATTAAAGGGACATGAACCCCAATTTTTTTCTTTCATGATTCAGATAGAGAATACAATGTTAAACAACTTTCCAATCTACTTCTATTATTTAATTTTGTTCCTTCTCTTGTTATCCTTTTGCTGAAATGTTTATCTAGGTAATCTCAGGAGCAGCAAAGAACCTAGGTTCTAGCTGCTGATTGGTGGCTGCATATATATATACTGATTGTCCTTGGCTCATCCATGTGTTCATTTAGAAACCAGAAATGCATTGCTAGAGAAGGAATCAAATTTAATAATAGAAGTAAACTGGAAAGTTGTTTAAAATTGTATGTTCTACCTAAATCATGAAATAATTTTTTGGGGGTTTCATATCCCTTTAATATAACATAACATCCCTTTAATTGTTCTAGTAGTGATATCTGAAATTGTATTTTTTTTTAAAAAAAAAAGCTTTATTGAAATAACTTCAAACATTTACAAGCAAAGAGTCAAACACTCACAACATAAGTCTTTTGACAATCATCAAGACCGCCATGTTTCAGTTCTTACATTATTGTGAGTTAAACAAAATATTACAATAAGAGATAAACTGAAAAGGTCACAAAACAATAGTTGTCCATGTTGGTTACATAAAATATTGTCGATATGAGTTTTGCTAGTGTTTAGCAAGTCGTAGAGGAAAAGAAATATAGATAAACGAAGAAAAAGAAAAGGGGGGAAAAAAAAGAATAGAAGAGAAAAGGTCAAGTACACGTGTTCCTGTATGTAATGGAATAAAGTTTGCTGAGGGATATTAAACTTGCTGTTTGGAATTACCCCTGTCTAGGTTGTCAGGTTGTCTTGCGTCTTCGAGGCAATTAGCTGCGGGGTCTGGATTCCCATAGGAAGAGGATCTCGCAATAGAAATCCAACTGGTTAATGGAGAAGTAATGAAACCTCTCTAATCGTATATTTAAAGAAAGCTGAGCAAGCCACTCGTCAATTGTAAAAGCAATCTCCTGTTTCCATTTCCAAGGGATAACCTGCTTAGCACTGTTCAATGCAATGTGGACAAGTCTAGTATGGGCTTTAGATTGCATTTTTGGAATATCATGAAAAAGTAGTACTACTGGATCTAGAGGAATATCGCGTCCTAGGAGTTTACCAATTTCCTTTCTTATAGAGAGCCAAAACGGCTGAATGCTAGGGCATGACCACCAAATATGGTACATGGAACCCTCTTGGTTACACTTCCTCCACCATCTATTAGTCGTCAGGGGAAAAATGTATTGTAGACGTTGCAGGGTCAAATACCATCTCATTAAGAGTTTATAATTGACTTCCAGCAGGGAGGCCGATTGAGAAGATTTGGCTATGTTATGGAAAATGTTATTCCATTCCTCTACTGATACTTGCCCCGCAAGGTCTTTTTGCCATTTTTGTGTGTAAGAAGGAAGGTGGTCTGTTGGAGGTGAATTCAGGATAGAATATAAGAGAGATATAGTATGTGCCGGTTGGTGAGGCGCACTACAGAGATGTTCAAACCTAGTACGAGTACGCACCAGATCATGTTTATTTTTGTGGGTGTTGATAAAATGTGTCAACTGATTATATCTTAGCCAGGTAGCGAAGAAGTTATTTCCCAAATTTTGCATTTGTGTCATTGGGATTATTTTTGTTGCCTCCGTCATCAGATAGACCGGAAGCAATCCATGAATGTCTAGTTTTAAATTGTTTAGTGGAGAATTCCCCACCAGGAAGTCAGGATTGGAAAGTAATGGTGTGAGAGGAGATGGAATACTGGAGAATGAGATGTTGTTCTTTATCTGTCTAGACCATACTTGAAAAGTTTCTTTTATAATAGAATAGTTTTGGATTATAGAAGGTCTGTGTTTAGGGGGAAACCAGCAATAGCTCCCCAGTTGGGGTATCCCCGTTAGGTCATGTTCCAGGGAGACCCAGGCTTTAGATGAAATCGCCGAATGGTAACACCAATCAACAATCCTCTGAAGGGTAGTGGCATCTTTGTAATTCTGGAAGTTTGGTACACCTAGCCCTCCCCTAGTTGGATGTAAATATAGTGTTTTTTTTAGAAATGCTTGGTGGTCTTTTACGCCATATGTAAGAGTTAGTGATGTACTGTAGTGCAGGGAGGAAGTGGTTTGGAAGTGGGATAGGAACTGTCTGGAAGATATATAAAAGTTTAGGTAACAAATTCATTTTGACCACATTAATCCTTCCAATCCAGGTAATTGATTTAGGAAGCCAAGATGCAATAAAAGAATTGAATTTGAGCATAAATCTTTCATAATTATATTTAAACAAGTTGTATACATTTGGAGATAAATGTACACCCAAGTACTTTAACGTTTTGGTTTGGATTTGATATGGATAGTCAACTTCCAATCCTTTACAGTCTGCTGGAGGCATTTCCATAGAGAGTAATTCTGACTTGGAAGAGTTTATTGCATAGTTTGAGGCTCTTCCGTATTGGGCCAGGATTAGGCGTGCTGCAGGGAGAGATTTTGTCGGTAGTGGCGTCACTAGGGGGGTGCGGGGGGTGCGGGCCGCACCTGGGTGACACCCTCCAGGGGGTGACACCAAAAAAAAAAATGTTTTTATTTTTTTTAATTTTATTGAAATTCAAAGAAATACAATGTTGAGATGCATATATATTTTTTATTAGAGGGGCTGGCATTTGTGAACATTGGTGGGACTGGGGAAGTTGTAGACACACAATTTTTTTGCCCCTTGAGCCAGTGCTGCAATTTCAACAAATAGTTTTCCCGGCTGCTTTTGCTTGTTTGTACTTTGTTTCTCCCCTGCCCAATTTCTCTATGAATGTTGTGGGCATGCCTGTGGGGCTTGCAAAGTTGCGCTGCTAGCCTAAACCTGCCTGCCTATCTGTGCTCACTGCTCAGTGACATGTGGAGCAGTGGAGTCACTCACTGCTGTGCTGTCTCTCTAAATGGGAACTGGGAAATCCTGAGGGGATGCCTGGCACCTGACCGCATGACTGTTTGACACTGTCTCTAAAGTGAAGGAGCCACGTATGATGCCCACCAGACCTTTACGGTTACGGTACACTAAGTGCACACTGAACAGGTAGGAGGGTGGGCGGGGGTCTGGGGGTGGGCAGAGTGCAGAGGTGATTGGCCATAAGAAGTGGTACATTTTTTGTATACCGTGTGTGTATGTGTGTGTCTGAATTTTTGTGTGTGTCTCAGTGTTTTTGTGTGTGTGTTTTTGTGTGTGTGTCTGAGTGTGTTTCCGATTGTTTGTGTGTGCATCTGAGTATGTTTTTAAGTGTGTTTGAGTGTTTGTATGTGTGTGTGCCTGTGTTTTGTGTGTGTCTGCTTTCTGGGGGGGGGTGACACCATAACTTACCGCACCGGGTGACACCAACCCTAGTGACGCCACTGTTTGTCGGGTTGGTAAGGGAATGCAGTAGGTAGTCCGCAAACAATGTTGCTTTTTATTGTGTCTGGTTAATCTGCAGACCACTCACCTCCGAGCTATCTCTTAGCTTAATCGCCAAAATTTCCATAGAGAGTACAAACAATAGGGGGGAAAGAGGGCATCCCTGTCTCGTCCCATTCTTAATACGGAACGAGTCAGACAAGATACCATTCACTTTAACTTTGGCTGTTGGGTCCACATAAAGTGCAAAGATTTTGGAGATAAATTCCTCTGGGATGCCAAATTTCTGGAGGGTGAGTTTTAAGAAGGTCCAATCCAACCTGTCAAAGGCTTTTTCAGCATCTGTTGACAGGAGGATCGAGGGAGTTTTATGTAGAGAAACAAATTGCATAAGCTGCAGCACACGCGTGGTATTGTCCCTAGCCTCTCGGCCAGGTACAAAGCCTGCCTGATCTGTATGAATCAGCAAAGGGAGGACTGCATTGAGTCTATTGGCCAAAACTTTGGCGTAAATTTTTAAGTCAACATTCAGGAGGGAGATAGGTTGGAAATGAGCTGGCTGGTCTGGGGATTTGCCTGGTTTGGGCAGTACTGTTATAAAGGCCTCCAACATGCTCGGGGGCATCGGCTCATTTTGGTCTATAGATTGGAATAGAGTAAGGAGGTGGGGGATTAAAATGTGTTTGAATGTTTTGAAGTATAAGCCTGTGTACCCATCTGGGCCTGGGCTTTTTCCTGGCTTCAGAGTTTTTATTGCTTTTTCTATTTCTAAGGCGTCTATTGGTCTTTGAAGGAATTCTACCATATCTGTTTGTAAGACTGGGGTTGTAAGCTGTTGTAGATATGAGGTGCATACGTGTTAATGCTCCAAAGTTGTCCTACCGGGGAATAAGTCATAGAGCTTTGCATAATACAGTCTAAACAATTCTGATATTGTAAGGTTGATACAGGTTAGTAGTGAAATACGCCACCTATATTCTTCTTCCTAAATTATTCTGGTCACAGCTGCAAACCTGCGAATATTTAAATGTACCACGGACTGTTTAAGGCAACTATTATCTTAGATAGAGGCCTGTTAAGTGAGTGGAGTTGATAGTGTGAAGATTCTAACTGTAATAGTATTTCGATTACGAGTATATATATTAGGTGAGATCAGATATAATTGTGCGATTAACAGTATTGCTTGTTTGGCTAGTGCAGTTCCGGAAGATCTGAGGTGAGACTCTGATTAAGCTTTTGGTTATTGAGGATTGGACTACCTGTATTCCTCCTTCAGCGTGAGCTGTCAGAACTGATGCAACAGACTTGGGAGTCTCTGTGGTTACAAGCGTTAGCTGTGAGAGCGGACAGCTGCTCCGATGCTGCAGCGTGTATCTGGGCGTTACAGTCGGCCTTCAGTTTGAATGACAGATGACGTCACGTCTCACTGCTGCCGCTGCTGAGCGGCGGTTTTTCTAAACAAACGCTTACTAATACAGCGTTAAATAACCGGGTTCACAAGGATACCTTTCTGGAAACAGGATTCCCTTTTGTGAGAATGATGAGACTTTGGTAATTGATTCAGGAAGCTCCGGTTTGGTAGGTGTTGCAGGATAAGGGAAATTAACGTTGCAGTAAGTAAAGATTCAACCTGGAATCAGCAAGTTATATTCCATAGAATTAAAGTTCAGCCTGGAAACGGCAAGTTGTAATCCAAGAAGGCAGGGTATACAAAGGGTGAAAATCTCTTTTCGAGAAAAGGCAAAATATATATATTTCTGTGAGAACAACAGCTTAGGATCGTCTGACTTGCTAGTACAAACTCAAAATTACTAAGCACTAGGAACAGGGCGTAATCAGGATATAAAGGTAAGGTGGGAGGGGTTACCAAGGTAGGCAGGTATACAGAGGAATACCTGACATGTTTCCCCCCCAAGGAGAGACAAAGGTCAAGGACCAGGACGGTCCGGATGTCGCCGATGGAACATGGAAACCTTTCGTGGAGCATGAACATTCTGAGAAGGCTCCCATGAATCTTCCTCAGAAGAGTATCCAGCCCAATGTACCAAATACTGGAGTTGATGACGTACCAATCGAGAGTCAAGAATCTCTCCTACTTCATATTCATCCAACTGAGAAAGAGTAGGGGTAGGGGGTAGGATGACACCCTGAGCCCTAGTAGAGGTGTGCGGTTTTAACAGAGACACATGGAATGTCGGATGAATCTTTAGTGAATCTGGAAGGTGTAAGGTAATAGCATTAGGATTAACAACCTTGGTAACTGCGAATGGTCCAATGAACTTGCCCCCTAATTTCCTACAGGGTACATTCAGTTTAAGGTTTTTGGTCGATAACCAGACGAGATCACCAATCTCATATTTAGGAGCAGGACGTCTACGTAAGTTATAATAATGAATTTGTCCTTCTTGTGCAGAAGCGATATTCTTCTGTAAAGTCTGGAATACAGATAAGCGATCAGATGCAAAGTCATTAGCAGTTGGACAAGGAGAAGAGGTGTGTTGAGGTAACCCTGAAGGTGGGAAAGCATTCGGATGGAACCCATAATTTGCATGAAATGGTGACATCTTAGAAGATGAATTCTGAGAACTGTTGAATGCAAATTCCGCCATTGGAAGATATGCTGCCCATTGACTCTGTTGATAAGAACAGAAACAACGAAGATATTGTTCGAGCCATTGGTTTATTCTCTCTACCTGGCCATTGGTTTGTGGATGGAAAGAGGTTGTGAGACGGTGGTCGATCTTTAATTGGCTTATAAGGGATCTCCAGAATCGAGAAGTGAATTGGGTACCTCGATCAGAGGTAATAATCCTTGGAAACCCATGTAAGCGAATAATGTTATCCAGGAATAACTCAGCGGTCTCTGATGAAGTTGGTAACTTATGGTAGGGTAGGAAATGAGCCATTTTAGTTAAGAGGTCTACTACTACCATAATAGTGTTTTTTCCATTTGACTGAGGTAAGTCCACAATAAAATCCATAGAAACGTGCTGCCAGGGAAGTGTAGGGATGGGTAAAGGCATGAGCAGTCCGTATGGAGGAGTTTTAGATGTCTTGGAAGTAGTACAGGTGGCACATGACTTCACATATATCTTAACACTGTTTGTCATTGAAGGCCACCAGAAGGTCCTTGCTATCTTTTCGTAAGTTCTCCTTATACCTGGATGACCTGCCAGAGGTGAGTCATGATGTAATTGCAGAATCTCCAGTCTGAGACTTTCTGGCACATAAATTTTATTTTGATGGTATAGCAGTCCTTCCAATCCATTTTCTAGATGCTGGTTGGGAAGTTCTTGGTCAGAGGAATACGACTCTTTTAAAGCCTTGATGAAATAAGGTGTCAAGCCGATAAACTTGGTTTTTGGAATGATTGAAGTAGACTCTGGAGGGTAATGCTGTGGAAGATCCTTTCTTGAGAGAGCGTCTGCCTTACCATTCTTTGAGGATGGTCTGTATGCTATATGGAAATTGAAACGTGTAAAGAATAAGCTCCAACGGACCTGTCTGGAGGAGAGAGTTTTATTACGTTGTAGAAATTCGAGATTCCTATGATCAGTATAGATGATGATGGGTTGAGCAGTGCCCTCTAACAGATGTCTCCAATTTTTCAATGCCCTCTTTATAGCCAAAAGTTCTTTTTCACCCACTGGATAATTACACTCAGCTGAGCTTAGAACCTTGGAAAAGAATGCCACAGGATGGAGCGGTTCTGTCGCTGAAGCCTTTTGAGATAGAACGGCCCCCAAGACGTAATCCGAAGCATCCACCTCTAGGATGTACTGTAGCGTAGAATCAGGGAATCGTAGGATTGGTGCTGATGTAATTTTGGATTTCAGGAGATCAAAAGCTTTTTGTGCTTCAGTGGACCATTGAAACTTAACAACGGAACTTGTGAGTTGGGTTAAGGGTTTAGCTACTTTAGAGAAGTCCTTAACGAACTTTCGATAGTAGTTCGCAAATCCAAGGAACCTCTGTAGTTCCTTCCTTTTGGTTGGAGTTATCCAATTCTTAACTGTCTCAACCTTATCTTCCTGCATACCTATACCCGTTGGAGTGATGTTGTATCCAAGGAAAGAGATGGAATTTGAATGAAATTCACATTTCTCCAATTTCGCATACAAGTGATGTTTTCTTAATCTGGAGAGCACCATGCGTACATGTTTGATATGATCTTGGTAGGTGTTGGAGTAAATGAGTATATCGTCTAAATAAATAACAATAAACACATCAAGAAGATCTCTAAACACGTCGTTGATGAAGTGCTGGAAGGTGGCTGGGGCGTTACAGAGTCCGAAGGGCATGACCAGGTACTCAAAAAGACCGTACCTGGTTCTAAAAGCCGTCAGCCACTCGTCTCCTTCACGAATTCGTATCAAATTGTATGCACCTCTAAGGTCCAATTTAGTGAAGATGGTTGCATCCTGGAGGCGCTCTATTAATTCTGGGATCAGAGGCAATGGATAACGTTTTTTTATGGTTCGCTGGTTTAATTCCCTGTAGTCTATGATGGGGCGTAAGGAACCATCTTTGTTCTTCACAAAGAACATTCCAGCACCAGCTGAGGAGGTAGACGGACGAATAAAACCTTTGCGGAGGTTCTCCTCTAGATAGGTTTTCAGATGGTCCAACTCCGGAGTTGATAGGTGATATAATCGTCCAAATGGAATTGAGGAACCAGGTTTTATATCGATAGGGCAATCATAAGCACGATGGGGTGGTAATGTCTCGGCTTCTTGTTTGCTGAATACATCTGCATAATCCAAATATTCCTGAGGAATGATGGGTTCTTCTGAAGTGGTTTCTAGTAGAGGTTGTGTGGAGAAACAATTCTGAAGACAGAATGACGACTGGAAAACAATTTTGAGAGTCTCCCAATTTATTACTGGATGGTGTTTTTTACACCAAACAATTCCTAAAACAATTGGGAAGAGTGGAGATGGTAACACGTCAAATTCAATAAATTCAGAATGACCTGGAGTTGTTACTAACAGAGGTATTGTCTTATGAGTAATAGGACCACTAGCGATGGAAGAACCATCAATAACACGAATTGATACTGGAGTATGCTTTAACACACAGGGAATTTTATTAGAATTTACAACAGCTGAGTTAATGAAATTTCCGTAGGCTCCAGTATCTACGATCGCTTCACTGCATAGTTTTCGGTGATCCCACTGCAAAGACAATGAAAGCATGCAATAAGCGTGAGTTGGATTTGGAGAATGGGTTGCAGAAATAATAGGAGACTTACTTTTCTTTGATTTCTGAAGGATTGGACAATCTGTGACAGAGTGCGATGGATCGGCACAATACATACACAATTGATTCAATCTCCTGCGGGTTCTCTCCTGCAGTGTTAATGGAGCCATGGCTAAACCAACCTCCATTGGTTCCACTACTGATTTGGAGGCAGAAGGGGGAGTAGAAATAAAATGAGGTTTTGATGTTGGTTCAAGATGATACTTTTCAGACCTCCTCTCCCTCAAACGCCTGTCGATTTGAATAGCAAGACTCATCAGTGATTCCAGGCCTTTTGGCTGATCAACACGGGCCAGCTCATCTTTTATATTGTCAGCTAATCCCAATCGGAACTGATTCCGTAGAGAGATGGGATTCCATAGAGAGTCCCGAGCATATTGTTTAAATTCAGCAATGTAGTCTTCCACTACACGTTTGCCTTGTTTTAAGTTGCGCATTGCTATCTCAGCAGTCATCTGGGAATCTGAGTCCTGATATAACTCATCCATCTGGGAGAAGAACTCATCTAATGATCCTAAGACTGGTTGATTGCTTTCGAATGATGCGTCAGCCCACACTCTGGGTTCTCCACGGAGAAATTAAATCACTGTGAGTACCTTCACTCGTTCGGTACAATAGGTTTTAGGTTTGAGGCTAAAGAGAAGAAGGCAAGCCGTTTTGAACTGACGGTAATTCTTCCTATTCCCTGAAAAGGGTTCAGGCAAGGATACTACTGGCTCTGGAATTGGCTCAGGTCTTGCTGTTAAGGATTCTCTGATTACTCTTCTCAAAGTTTGGTTTTCTATTTCTAATTCTCTTAGGGATTGTCCCATTAGATCTACACGCTGTGAAAGATTAAACACAATTTGAGGCAGGTCTACTGGATCAGATGCCATGGCTTAGTAATTATGTAAGGTTGATACAGGTTAGTAGTGAAATACGCCACCTATATTCTTCTTCCTAAATTATTCTGGTCACAGCTGCAAACCTGCGAATATTTAAATGTACCACTGACTGTTTAAGGCAACTATTATCTTAGATAGAGGCCTGTTAAGTGAGTGGAGTTGATAGTGTGAAGATTCTAACTGTAATAGTATTTCTATTACGAGTATATATATTAGGTGAGATCAGATATAATTGTGCGATTAACAGTATTGCTTGTTTGGCTAGTGCAGTTCCGGAAGATCTGAGGTGAGACTCTGATTAAGCTTTTGGTTATTGAGGATTGGACTACCTGTATTCCTCCTTCAGCGTGAGCTGTCAGAACTGATGCAACAGACTTGGGAGTCTCTGTGGTTACAAGCGTTAGCTGTGAGAGCGGACAGCTGCTCCGATGCTGCAGCGTGTATCTGGGCGTTACAGTCGGCCTTCAGTTTGAATGACAGATGATGTCACGTCTCACTGCTGCCGCTGCTGAGCGGCGGTTTTTCTAAACAAACGCTTACTAATACAGCGTTAAATAACCGGGTTCACAAGGATACCTTTCTGGAAACAGGATTCCCTTTTGTGAGAATGATGAGACTTTGGTAATTGATTCAGGAAGCTCCGGTTTGGTAGGTGTTGCAGGATAAGGGAAATTAACGTTGCAGTAAGTAAAGATTCAACCTGGAATCAGCAAGTTATATTCCATAGAATTAAAGTTCAGCCTGGAAACGGCAAGTTGTAATCCAAGAAGGCAGGGTATACAAAGGGTGAAAATCTCTTTTCGAGAAAAGGCAAAATATATATATTTCTGTGAGAACAACAGCTTAGGATCATCTGACTTGCTAGTACAAACTCAAAATTACTAAGCACTAGGAACAGGGCGTAATCAGGATATAAAGGTAAGGTGGGAGGGGTTACCAAGGTAGGCAGGTATACAGAGGAATACCTGACAGCTATAGAAGTTGAATCTTCTATCTTTTTATTTGTGTCATTTAGTAAATAGTGTATATAAGAAGAGTTTTGTTTTTGTCTGAGTGCTCTCACTAACATTCTGCCTGGTTTATTTCCTTCTGTAAAAAAATTTTGTTTTAGGTAAAATGCTTGTTCTTGAGATTTGATGTTTAGTATGTCATTTATCTCAGATCTGAGTTTTGATAGTTTCCTCAAAATCTCTTCATTTGGGGGGTCAAGCTTGTGTTCATGATCCGCATCAGAGAGTGCTGCTGCAAGTTGTGCATGTTGATTCCTATGATGTTTGTTTTTTTGCGCTTTAATTTTAATGAGTTCTCCCCTAAGGACACATTTATGAGTTTCCCATATTACCCTGGTGTTAGTATCCGGTGTCAAATTCTTCTGAAATTTTTTGGAAGTGTCTCTTCTAAGCGTTGTATGCTAATTGGGTAAGACAGAATGGAGTTGTCCAACCACCATAGAAATGGCTTAACGGGAGCAGTGGGTCATCTAAATTTGCTAATGACTGCAGAATGATCGGACCAAGTAGTTGATGAGATCCTGGAAGATTCTAAGAGGCTTAGAAACAAATGATCTACTAATATATAGTCTAGTCGGGAATATGATTTATTCGGATTTGAAAAGAAAGTGTAATTCCTAATGTGTGGGTGTGCAATTCTCCATGTATCATGGAGTGTAAGCAGGTGTAAGTTAGACCATATGGATTTCAGAGATTTTTGAGGTATGAGAATATTTGGATTGGAGCTATCTACCGATGGATCAAGGGGGATATTGAAGTACCCAGCCTGTTGTGAAAGGGATAGCCATATTAGTAATATTTTGAAACAATTGCCTTTGTTTTGTGTTGGGAGCATAGATGTTGATCAGGGTGATTGGTCTTCCATATAGAAGACCCTTCAAGCCAAGATATTTCCCTTCTTTATCTGCTTCTATACTACAGAGTTGGAATGGGACTGAGTTATGGAAAAGGATACTAACCCCATTTATTTTTTTGTCAGGATGACTGTTATGATAGTGTTGGGTGTAGTAAGGTGAGAAATATTTAGGTACAGAGTTTTTTCTAAAATGCGTTTCTTTTTTAAATTTTATATCACATAAAGCCATAGAGCGTTTGTGTGGTATGTTAAACCCCTTCACATTTTGGGTCATAAATGATAGCGAATGCCCCTTTATATTAGCCATATAGATATGATGAATATCCCTGCAAGCACCATATAGAACACATATAAGACCAATATTTATAAAAGAAAATAAAAATAGGAAAGTGAAAGAAAGGACAGCAATAAACAATTTGTAAGACATACAAGAGACATACAAGAGAGAAATCTCTAATTGTAGGATTCAAAGGGTGAATCCAGTAACTAGTGAGATACATTCTGTTTTAAAGAACAAAAAGAAACTGGGGAAGTATTCCCGTCTGACCTATTGCTCTAACACGGGTAAATATCATTAGAGCATAACAAGTCTATATTAACTAAACTGTACTATGGTTCAGTAATTCAACCGCACTGTGAACTCTGAGCAGCATCCTTTAAAGTTGTTAGAGGAGAAAAATGCAACCATACAATGATAACAACAGATTAACTAAAAGTAAGTAACAATAATTAACTGACTAATATATTCCTTTCAGAGCAAGAATGATTGAATCTATAAGGCATTGAATAATGGGGCAACTGACCAGTTATTAGAGTCCACATATCTTTATGGAGAAAGAAGATACATATAATCTGGTAAATTGATAACACCTTTTAATCAAAAGTGTTCGTATAGAGTCAGTTGGTATCTGGAATGACCCAACAGGATATAAAAGTTTCTAAGAGGTATAACAAATCTAGCCAATATAAGTGGATTATTGTGTCTTTATCTTACCACTCAGCGATTCTTGCCCCACGATCTCCACGAGGACTAGGAGGAGCAGAGGTACCTTCCCATAGGTACCATCAAGTTAACTATGTATTTAGTCGTGATGGTACAAACCCT
>NC_069500.1:156051458-156093958 GCF_027579735.1 Bombina bombina | reverse complement strand
AGCCAAGTGAACCTGCGCTCAGCTTCCTCCGGTGTGAGCTGCTCAGGGAAGGGGGAACAGGTGCAGCTCCAGGTAGGAACTCCATTCTTTTTCTGTGTTTATATCTCACTATAAATGCCCAGCTCCCCCATATGTATTTTATACTCTGTATACTATTTACTACATATGTGCTGCCTGGGTGTGTCTTGTAGAACCTCATGGTTATTCACCTTATCGTCATTCATTTTGTTTTAATAACCATTATATATTAGTACTGTACCTTGTGTGCACTCATCTGTTAGTAGTCTCCTCTATACAGGAGTTTCAGTGAAGTATCCAATTTTAATGAAAGTTACCTGCTCCTGTAATCTTATTAAATAGAGCGGCAATGTGTAATGTATCAAACTAAACTAGGGGCGCTGCATGTGTAGGATCCTGTCAATCACTTGAGATCAATAAATGAAGCTGTCCAACAAGGATGTGCTTGCAGATCCGCATTTGTATTAACATTAGGGCTAATTTAGTTGTTGAAATAGTCAAATGTATTTATAAAATGTAATCAGTTTCTAGCTTAAAGAATATTCTTCATTTTGAATTATTTGGTACTAATATACACCATGTTTAACTGCTGCTAATCTATACGCCTGTTAAAAACATGTTGAGTGCTATGTTCCATTTGAATAATGGAATGAATGTGGTTCACAAGAAAAACAGGTGAGTCCCATGCTCAGCTGCATCTAATGTTAAAACAAGTGAGTTGCTTTGTAGCTGTGCTAAACCCTTTTTTTGTTTGTTCATTAACTTGAGAGTTGTAGTAATCTCTATTGAATAATTTGCATAAGATACGTGAAGTGTAAGATATTTCAGTTTAAATTGTTCTTGTCCAGAAAGGGCTGTGAAATACTGCAGGGATATTGTTACTTGTTAGTAGGAACAACTCCCACACCAGCATTGGTGAGCAGTGACAAGTCTAAGAATGATTCCTTAAAATGCCCTATGTGATGGAGCAAATAAATTAATAATGCATAACATCCCTGGCCTTTAACAAATTGTATGACATTTCTATAATCATTTGTTTATCACCATGGTTTAGTTATTGCTTCATGTACAATATTGTTAAATATTATGAAGTGCCATAAAAGTGGTTAAAATGTACATGGAGTTTCGAGGAGTAGAGCTGTTTGTACTTTGTTACATAGCCATTAACTCTTTGTATGCCAAGAGGGAAGCAACACATTGCTGTGAGTGGCAGCCAAAGAGTTAATGGGACATTGTGCTCACAAAAAGGCCTTTGTTCTATTCCAGAGAGGTTTGTTTAAACTATAGCACTCTTCTGGGTTGCTGTTTCTTTTTTTTTTTTTTTTAGAAATGTTTATGCTTAAAAAGAAAATCTGATTTTCAGGCTTTCTGAGCAGCAAATAAAAGTTGAGAATGATCTCTCTGTCAATGACAAACTGATCATTTGGTATTAATAGTGCACAAATGTGTTTTCTGCTTGTTTCAGTTTTGACAATTTTTAGTGTTGTGCTTTTTCACATGCATGATATAAAATGTAATATGTCCCTATAACCACATGAGTAGGGGAGGCCTATGGAATACTATTTGCGTATCTAAGGAGAGCAGACTTGCTCTCAAACAAACATACAGATAAAGTATGGTGTAGGAACACAATGAAGCAGGAATGTTCCCTATATATATAGGTGGCCCCTGGAGCCAATCTGCTGTAAGAAGAAAGGGCAGTTTTTCTAGTAAACAGGTTTTAATGGTTTATTAGGAAATAATTCCTTTAAGGCAACATGCAAATTAATAATTTTGTAACAATCTGCCCAGCTCCACAATTCATTCTCTCTCTTCTATGGAGAAAAGTGTGAGATTTGTTGCAGGATCATAAGAGGTCTGTGCAGCATGTGCACCTAACAATGGTCTTAAAGGGATAGTAAAACAAAAAAAACAAAAATTCATGACTCAGACCATGCATTTTTAAACAACTTTCCAAATTCTATTATAAATTTTTTTAAGCATCCATATGTATTCTAAGAAGCAGCAGTGCATTACCAAGTGTTTCCTGCTCATTGGTGGCTGTTTATTATTCCTCTTGTCATTGGCTCACCAGATGTGTTTAGTTAGCTCACAGTAGTGTATTGCTTTAGCCTACTATTCAACAAAAGATACCAGGAGAATGAAGCAAATTTGATCAAACGAATACATTTGAAAGTTGTTTAAAGTTGCATACTCTATATGAATCATTGAAAGCTAATTGTGACTTAACTGTTCCTTTAATTTAGTTTGAGAGCACACTCATTCTCATATAGTGAATATGTAATGTCAAAAGTGATTGTGCTTCTTCTCACAGACGTTAGGACCACTTTCTGCATATATTAGTAGTTTTGCTATGTGCACGAGCTGCCCCAAATGCATGTTCTTGCACCTGTGCAAAAAAGCTTAAAGGGATACTAAACCCAATTGTTTTTCTTTCATGATTCAGAGCATGCAATTTTAAGCAACTTTCTAATTTTATTCCTATTATCATTTGTTCTTCCTTCTCTTGCCATCTTTATTTGAAAAGCAGGAATGTAAGCTTAGGAGCAAGCCCATTTTTGGTTCAGCACCTTAGTTGCGCTTGCTGATAGGTGGCTAAATGTACTCCCCAATCAGCAAGCACTATTCAGGGTGTTAAACCGAAAATGGGCTGTTACCTTAGCTTAGATTCCTGCTTTTTCAAATAAAGATAGCAAGAGAACGAATTGATAATAGGAGTAAATTAAAAAGTTGCTTAAAATTGCATGCTCTATCTGATTCATGAAAAATGTGGGTTTAGTGTCCCTTTAAGCCTGCATGTGCCATCTGCCAGGCTAAAGATTGATATAAATTAGTGTGGTAAACTAAGCTCATTAAACCTGGTAGTGCATTTTAATTACTTCACTAACATTTTGAGTGACTTAATTGAAAAGATTTTGCTTTGTTTCTGAAATGTGTATTTTATTACATTTATGTCCCGTGACATATAATTGGCAAGTTTAATTCAAGCTACTGATAAAATGTGTGTTTGTTTATTTATGCTGCATCTGCTAATATTCAACTTTTAATGCAGGTTTTTTTTTGTGTCAAATGTCTGTTTCATAAAAGTTCAGGAGGGCTTTGGTATGCCCCATATAGCACATACTACACATATTTTATTAAGGAAATTACTGTACATCTAATGCTGTTTTTATTATAAAACTAGAGGCAAGTTGCAAAGGTGGAAAACGCATGTTTGTTTTTACATCATTTATATATTTTACTAAAAAGGCTGATCAAGTGAACTTTATTATAATGTCCAGGCTTTCCCAAACTTTAGTTTGTAAAAATGATTTGCATCTTATATTCCAGTACATCTTATATGCAGGGTATATGGTATTTCACATTACTCAGAAACTAAAGGTACTACTGAGTTTGACCATATTTTTCACCTTTTATTCCATGTCACATTAAAGGGACACTGAACCCAATTTTTTTCTTTTGTGATTCAGATAGAGCATGCAATTTTAAGAAACTTTCTAATTTACTCCTATTATAAAATTTTCTTCATTCTCTTGGTATCTTTAATTTGCAAGAATGTAAGCTTAGATGCCGGCCCATTTTTGGTGAACAACCTTTGTTGTTCTTGCTGATTGGTGGATAAATTCACCCACCAATAAACAAGTGCTGTCCATGGTACTGAACCCAAAAATTAGCTTAGATGCCTTCTTTTTCAAATAAAGATAGCAAGAGAACGAATAAAATAGGAGTAAATTAGAAAGTTGCTTAAAATTGCATGCTCTATCTGAATCGCAAAATAAATTTTTGGGTTCAGTGTTCCTTTTTAAAAGCCTATTTTCTATATTTATTCCATATAATCTTTATTGGATTAAACCTTTCATAATGGCAGCTTGATACTTCTAAAACTAATATTACACCAAAGATTTGCCAGCGATATTATCAATATGCAGGATACACATTTGTCAGAGGCAAGAAGCCAATGTTTATGGTGGAAGGGCCTTCCTCGTGTAAACTTTCTGCTTATGCTGGGGGCGTTGGCTTTGTTGTTACAAATCTGATAGTACATTTTGTTCAGGTGTGCCAGGCTTTTAGTGTATGCAACAGTGGAAGATGCAGATGCTCACGTTTTTTTATTATAATTATACACTCTAAAAGCTTTTGGGTTAATTAACTGTACATGGTGTAACAAAACAAATTCTATTGTAAGAGTGCTCACGATACACAGAAGATTGACACATATAAACTGTAATCCTTGAGTGATGCAACATTTGTGCATAAAGATTACTAGAAAATACATAATGTGTGCATCTCTGTGTAAAAATAAAGACTATTTTTTTTTTTTTTTTTATCTCAAAATGTCCTCAGTAGCTAAATCCCATTCTAGAGGTAATATAGCATCCAATCAGGATGCATGTCCTAGGACTATTAGGGGAGTGGGCATCTGCAGATGCATATACTTTATTTTCCTCTCCAGTTTTAGGTTTTCTCTGAAATTTCATGAAACCATACTGTAATCCCTCAGGATCACAGTAAAGCAATGCTGATGATATTGCTGACTGGCTGCTATTTTTTCTGTCATGCCGATAAAAGTAGACCAGTAGCTGAAAGGCAACTGCTGATAATACAGTTACTCTGGTGAGTTTCTTAGTTTTTAAACGAATACACCATAACCCATTTTCTTTCTCATGTCCCATTAAAAAATAATTTGTATCTATCTATATACATGTGAAAAAATATCACTATAGTTTACTAGTCAGGGTAAAATGTTACCAGTCCACTCAATGTTAAGGATAAGAAAAAGTACATTTTCTTACTCGTCTGGGACTAGAGGACATTTCAAGCTCTGTGTATATGTATGTGTGAGTGTATAGAATTAGAATAGTGTGGCTAAATTAAAATGCAAACGTTTTTAACATTCATAGGCATGTTTTATGTGATACAGTTTGGTTATTTTTCATAATATGTTGCTTTACAGGTGTTACTGAGCTATGTCTGGTTATACTAATGTTACAGCATGCATTAGTGTTGTATTCAGCAGCAGATCCTTAGTTTACAAGTTGCAGTGTGAGCAGGGCCGCCACTAGAAATTTACTCAACCATTGATCAGGCCCCGCCCCCCCCTTTGACATGTGCAATTTTTGACCCAAGTGACTAAAAGGTATATGCACTTTATTCTTAAAGGGACACTGAACCCATATTTTTTTCTTTCAGATATAGCATGAAATTTAAAGCAACTTTCTAATTTACTGCTATTATGAAATTTTCTTCATTCTCTTGGCATCTTTATTTGAAATGCAAGAATGTAAGTTTAGATGCCAGCCCATTTTTGGTGAACAACCTGGGTTGTTCTTGCTGATTGGTGGATACATTCATCCACCAATAAAAAAGTGCTGTCCAGAGTCCTGAACCAAAAAAAGCTTAGATGCCTTCTTTTTCAAATAAATATAGCAAGAGAACGAAGAAAAATTGATAATAGGAGTAAATTTGAAAGGTGCTTAAAATTGCATGCTCTATCTGAATCATGAAAGAAAAAAAAAATTGGGTTCAGTGTCCCTTTAAGTGTAGTCAAACTTGGAAATGTAAAGGTAGTAACACCCAGACACACACAAGGATTCACATATAGACACTCTAGCAGACACGCAAAGAATCTCAGATACAGACACCCACACACACACTCAGCACTTACATTGACCTGACATGTAATGAGGTAGACTACAGTTTTGTCAAAAAAGGAGATTTACAAGACAAAATGTGGAATTCGGATTATCTTTGTGTCAATGAAGATGCCAACTATATGTTGACAACAGCTTGCAGTGGCTGAAAGGAAGGGCCTGAACTGCCAAAACAATAATTTAAAGGTTAAAGGGACACTGAACCCAATTTTTTTCTTTTGTTATTCAGATAGAGCATGACATTTTAAGCAACTTTCTAATTTACTCCTATTATCAAATTTTCTTCATTCTCTTGGTATCTTTATTTGAAATGCAAAAATATAAGTTTAGATGCCGGCCCATTTTTGGTGAACAACCTGGGTTGTTTTTGCTAATTGGTGGATAAATTCATCCACCAATAAAAAAGTGCTGTCCAGAGGCTGAACCAAAAAAAAAAGCTTAGATGCCTTTTTCCAATAAAGATAGCAAGAGAACGAAGAACAATTGATAATAGGAGTAAATTAGAAAGTTGCTTAAAATTGCATGCTCTATCTGAATCACAAAAGAAAAAAATCGGGTTCAGTCTCCCTTTAAGTGGTGGATTGGTGACTTCCAGAAAGGTCTCATTCGTCTCAAAGTCTTTAGAAAGATGTGAATAATCAGTAGTGTCAAAATGTCCTAAAAAGGAACAGACAATGTACATGTACACATGCGCACACACACGTACACACTTGCACATACACCCAAGGAAAAACCCACAGAGACAGCCTCCGAAAACACAGACATACACCCACAGATAACACACAAAGACATATACACCCCCCCCCCCCACACACACCCTCCCTCACAAAGACATCCACAGAAAATGCACAAAGACACACAAACCCTCACAGAGACATCAACAGAAAAAAATACATACACACTCAGACACCAACAAAAGCACAAAGACATAAACAGACACCCACAGAAACACTCACAGGAGGTACAGTTTCTGCACATTGCCATCCCCTAAAAAGAATCATATTTGTAAATGTGCAAACAAAAATAGTTATGTGAATTCAAAATTGTACATTATTGATCTGTCAAAATGGGTAAATAAAGAAAAGTACCTTTTGAAATGTTGACATATGTTACTCCTATTATCAATTTATCTTCGTTCTCTTGGTATCTTTATTTTAAAAAAGCAAGAATGTAAGCTTTTGAGCAGGCCCATTTCTTTTGTTCAACACCTGGGTAGCGCTTTCTGATTGGTGTCTAAATGTAGCCACCAATCAGCAAGTGCTACCCAGGTGCTGAACCAAAAATGGGCTGGCTCTTAAGCTTACATTCAAATAAAGATACCAAGAGAATGTAGACAAATTGATAATAGGAGTAAATTAGAAAGTTGCATATTTTTGCACACTATCTGAATCATGAAAGTTTAATTTTGACTACACTATATCTTTAAAGCAGGGATGGGGAACCTTGGCATTTCTGATGTTTCAGAACTACATTATCCATGATGCTTAGGCATGCTGAAGTCCATTTGAGCATTTTGGGAAATGTAGTTATGAAACATCGGGTGGTCCAAGGTTCCCCATCCCTGCTTTAAAGCATGTCATTTTTGCATTACAGACCTATGATAACAAATTCTTTACCTATGCAAATCGGTTAAGCACATATATACAGTTCCTCCCAGGAGCTGCAAGCTTTACAGCACCTATGCAGATTATGACTTGCTGTCATATTAATAACTGCATACAACTGACCCACCAATCACCAGCTGTGTTCAGTTTAGGTGCTACAGGATGCCGACTATGTGTTTAACCTGTTTGGGAAAACATACATTTTCTTCCTGTTAACTTATCTTTTCTTTAACATATTTAATAGTTTATATTTCATGTGCATTACAGAAGATGTTTCTTTTAAGTCCATTTTTAAAAGGAAGATTAACAAAGATCATTGCGTATAAAGCTACACATTGCAGAAATACCAGGTGCAGGGAATGGAATCTGCTAATCTGTGGTGCCAGTTACTTTGTCAAATCCACATTCATCCAAACATTATGAACTGCAAATGCCAAGTACAGTGTTAAAAGAAAGTAAAATGATGAGATAATCAGGAGCTATGCTGTGCCTGTATTTTCATAGGATTTTTTTTTTACCATAGTTACTTTTTTTTCTTCTTCTCTTGTTTATGGGCATATTTCTGGTACAGTCATGCAGGATTAGAAAAGTAATAAAACATTTTAAACTTTTTTTTTTTTTTTTTTTTTTTTTTAAATATATCACAGGAATTGTGTTTTTGAAAAATAAATAAAATGGTCTTTTTCATCAGAGATTTTTTTTTTTCCCCTTCCTAGAAGTTTAACACCAGCCGAGGTTAAACAAAAAATAAACACATAGTCGAAGTTTGACACTGGAATGCTCCCACGCATAGGTGAAGACAAGACTGGTGATTGGAGCATATGTGTATATACTTGTTTTTGATTAGTTCACCTGCCATATTTATAGAGTAAAGCTAAGAAAAGTTAAAGCGACACCGAACCCACATTTTTTTCTTTTGTGATTCAGATAGAGCAGGAAATTTTAAGCAACTTTCTAATGTACTCCTATTATCAAATGTTCTTCATTCTCTTGGTATCTTTATTTGAAATGGAAGAATAGAAGTTTAGATGACGCCCCATTTTTGGTGAACAACCTGGGTTGTCCTTGCTGATTGGTGGATAAATTCATCTACCAATAAAAAAGTGCTATCCAGAGTACTGAGCCAAAAAAAAAAGCTTAGATGCCTTCTTTTTCAAATGAAGATAGCAAGAGAACAAAGAAAAATTGATAATAGGAGTAAATTAGAAAGTTGCTTAAAATTGCATGCTCTATCTGAATCACAAAATAAAAAAAATTGGGTTCAGTGTCCCTTTAATTTGTTTAGAAATGAAAATAAGAGAACATTATTATACTAGCATGCTCCTTTAATGACACTGACAGGATTCATTACACTTACACCCTCAGTGTAAATATACATAGAACATTACTGGTAGGTGTGATTGCGAACTTCAGGGCCTCAGATCAATATTTCAGAAACATTAAGGGCCACATATAAATCTGTTAATTTAAACAACTATGTCTCCTAAAACTGTTCAGTGGCACAAGGCCAGATTTAGATAAAGGTATGAAAAAATGATAATTGTTTATAGAGATACAACACTCAACCACTCTAAAGCCAAATCCCAGAGAAAACAAATGGTTTAACCTCTAAAAACCAAATTAAATGTTGAACAAAGAAGATTAGTATTCTGGGGTGGCGCTCAACAAAGGAGAGCTAAGAGAATAATTTTGCAGGAATTGGAATTAAAGGTGGTTAATTATGTACCAAACTTTAGTATATTATGAAAATCCTAGTATAATTAGTAGATTTTAGTAATAGCTTTGGGAGTCTAAAAAAGTTGCATATATGCTTTTAAATTTACTTGGTAAGGATAAATAGCAATAAACTAGTCCAATATAAAATAGTAGGAAAGCAGTTTAAACAGATCGAACTAGTTGAATAAAATAATATTTATTACTATAGTTAATATAACATCAATAAAAATAACGATGCCGGCATCTAAAAACAAACACAAACACAATGTAAACAGTGAGAAATAGCAATGTAGAAATGTATACAAATATGTACAAATGTATACAGATATGTTTTCTCATCTGTAGCAAATAATAACAAATGTGGATCACATAAGATTCTTAAACCTGTATAGTCCTGTTATGAAGGCAACAATGTCCAAAGATTGTCTGTTCTTTGCAAACTTGTGGCCAGAGACTCCGGGTTGTATATGTCCTCTTTTTCTCGGTGCTAAAAGTCAGTGCAGCGTTCTCTGCAAACAATGGGGGATACTATGATCCGCGTGTACACACACACAGTTCCGGGCTGAAATGAAAAAGTTGTTCCGGTGCAGGTAACTCTTTAGTGTTCACACAGGGTGAGGTAAAGAACCAAAGTTCAAACAGAATACTGATTGCACAAATGGATTCGTATGAGTAGGTCCCGGGGCAGGAATTACACATATAGAGCCAGCTTAAACCAAGTTTTAGTAGCTGCTCAATGTACCTGTCCTACCTGCTTACGAATCCAATCTGTAGTTAACACTTAGATAAGTGTAAATTCTACGCGTTTCAGCCGCCAGGGGCCTTTATCAAGATCTTGATAAAGGCCCCTGGCGGCTGAAACGCATAGAATTTACACTTATCTAAGTGTTAACTACAGATTGGATTCGTAAGCAGGTAGGACAGGTACATTGAGCAGCTACTAAAACTTGGTTTAAGCTGGCTCTATATGTGTAATTCCTGCCCCGGGACCTACTCATACGAATCCATTTGTGCAATCAGTATTCTGTTTGAACTTCGGTTCTTTACCTCACCCTGTGTGAACACTAAAGAGTTACCTGCACCGGAACAACTTTTTCATTTCAGCCCGGAACTGTGTGTGTGTACACGCGGATCATAGTATCCCCCATTGTTTGCAGAGAACGCTGCACTGACTTTTAGCACCGAGAAAAAGAGGACATATACAACCCGGAGTCTCTGGCCACAAGTTTGCAAAGAACAGACAATCTTTGGACATTGTTGCCTTCATAACAGGACTATACAGGTTTAAGAATCTTATGTGATCCACATTTGTTATTATTTGCTACAGATGAGAAAACATATCTGTATACATTTGTACATATTTGTATACATTTCTACATTGCTATTTCTCACTGTTTACATTGTGTTTGTGTTTGTTTTTAGATGCCGGCATCGTTATTTTTATTGATGTTATATTAACTATAGTAATAAATATTATTTTATTCAACTAGTTCGATCTGTTTAAACTGCTTTCCTACTATTTTATATTGGACTAGTTTATTGCTATTTATCCTTACCGAGTAAATTTAAAAGCATATATGCAACTTTTTTAGACTCCCAAAGCTATTACTAAAATCTACTAATTATACTAGGATTTTCATAATATACTAGAGTTCGGTACATAATTAACCACCTTTAATTCCAATTCCCGCAAAATTATTCTCTTAGCTCTCCTTTGTTGAGCGCCACCCCAGAATACTAATCTTCTTTGTTCAACAGATTTAGATAAAGAGCCAGAGGGCTCTTTTATGTTGTGGTCAACCCAAATCATACATTTTTAATTCTGTTTTTTTCCTAGATCCATAAAAACAATGGCCCATGTTATTAGTTCTGCTTTACCTGAAGGGCCACAAAAACTAGTTCTAAGGGCCGCATGTAGACCTCAGGCTGCCCGTTGGCCATCCCTGATATAAAATATTAGCTGTGGAACTGTTTAACATAGTTTAAACATAAAGAAAATACATTTTACAGATATCAATGTACACTTCTTGCTTTTGTGTTAAAAAAACATCAACAGAACAAAACAACTTTTAGACAAAAGCAAAAGGTGCATAATGTCCCTTTTTAAAATGCACCTTTTAAACTGGGAACAGGAATTTTCTTACTTCAGGCAGAGCTCACTGACAGACCGGATTTTCAGGAAGTCTGAGGAACAGCACAAGTGATATAATCAGCTGGTCAGTATTTATTTATTATATTATTCAAGTAAATCCTAAGCATCTGGCCTGTTACTAGTTTCTGAGGACTTGAGCTTGGAAACAATTTAATTATGCTGCTCTCAAATAAACATGAATGATCATAGGAAATAATGTTTTGGTTTACAATATACATTGCGTTCAATGGAGCAGATAAGCAGCAGATAAAACACCTGCTTGTAAAGAAGTTATATTTGTATATTTTTGTTTATTTGTAGGCTTCATATCGGCAGGATAGAAAATGTGATCTTATACTATGAGTCAAGTACAGTACTTTCTAATAAATTGATCTGCACATTCTGCTTATGCCTCACACCCACCAGGTTAAACACCAGCTTGCTACTTTAAAAGCCTACACCCCTGTCTCTTTATAGTTGGAGATGTTGTGTGTATATAACAAAATGGATGTACAAACGTTAACACAAGGCACCTGCTATAACACTTGCAACATTGCTTCATTTGTCTTAAAGGGATATGCAAGTCAACATTAAACATAAATGATAAAACATGAAATTTTAACTTTTCAATTTATTTACTTTTTCTTACAATCCTTTGTTGAAAAGCTTACCTAGATTGTTTCATGAGCAGCAATGCACTACCGGGAGCTAGCTGGTGATTGGGGGATACACTTATATGTCACTTTTAATTGGCTCACCAGATATATTCAGCTAACTCTCAATAGTATTGCTGCTCTAAACCTGACTTTTTATATGTGTTTATCAAATTTGCATTAAATCCATACTGCAACAATACCATGCTCTAACACATTAGATTAGAGCATTTTCTTTTTGCACTTTAATGTCCTTTAAAGGGACATTAAACCCACATTTTTTCTTTAATGATTCAGATAGAGCATGCAATTTTAAGCAACTAATCTATTTACTCCTATCACATTTTCTTCGTTCTCTTGCTATCTTTATTTAAATGCTGGAATGTAAAGCTTAGGAGCCGGACCATTTTTGGTTGAGAACCTAGGTTATGCTGTCTTATTGGTTTGCTAAATGTAGCCACCAATAAGCAATCACTAACCAGGGTGCTGAACCTAAAATGGGCTGGCTCCTAAGCTTTAAATTGCTGCTTTTTAAATAAAGATAGCAAGAGAACAAATAAAAAAATGATATGCGTAAATTAGAAAGTTGCTTAAAATTGCATGCACTATCTGAGTCATGAAAGAACAAATTTGGGTTTAGTATCCTTTTAAGTGATTTATCCTTTGTTGCTCCTTGCTATATAGAAAAGCCCTGCCCTGCTTAGCATCTTAGATTAGATATGGTTTTGGTAAGAGAAGCTCTGTTCTTTTTCAGCTTTTGTGCACGCACAGGAATCTCAGTGAGAAGGCTGATGATGACACTACTGCGCACGCACTGTGCATGCAGTTGAAAAATGAGAGCATGCGTACTTAGGTATGGTGCATCTCTGTACCTAGATGTGTTGCTCTGGTCGGCATATGTTTGCCTTTTAAAAATAAATGCTTCATAGTGAGACACAGCATTTTTTTTTTTTTTTTACATAAAAACAAGTTCAGTGTCCCTTTAAAGGAACATTATACACTAGATTTTTCTTTGCATAAATGTTTTTTAGATCCATTTATATTGCCCATCTGTGTGTGTTTTTGTAAAAATGTATAGTTTTTGCTTATTTTTTTTTTAATAAAATTGTGCTGATTTTCAGAATCCTAACCAAGCCCTAACGTTTTAGAGGTATACTGATGTATACTGACTTCAGACTGCTTCTGAATGCATAATGGATCCCATCTTTTCATATGCAGGGGAGGGGGGAGGGGGGAGGTCCTGCTATCGGCCCCTTTCAGTGGGTGTCCCATCCTTATCTTATTAACAGTGTTAAACTGGGAGCTTCTAAGTAAGTTTTTAAAAGGTTTTACACTGGATTTTTATAACCACATCTGTGCATATTCTTTATAGTATTGTCTATTGCATACAGTTAAGTGAAATTGGTGTATACTACCCCTTTAATGTAACTTATTGTAACTCTTTTGGTGTGGCCAGCTAGGGGGACACATAACTCAGCTAAAGCACAAATCAAACAATTACTGTGAAGCATGTAGGATAGTAAGGGTTCTAAATTCGAGGACATTAAAGAACCACTTAATACAGTAGAATTGAATAATTGACAAATACACAATAAAAAGACAACACAATAGCACACACTTTATATTTGAAATGAGCAATAGAATATTTTCTATTCTGAGGTGGGCGAGAGAGGTTTTCTATTCTGAGGTTTTCTTCTGAGGTGGGCGAGAAAGATCTGAGAGAATATGCCCCAATTAGACATCGGTCACACATTTGGGTAAGATACAGGCAGAAACCACTGATGTGCACTTAATGCGTTAAGTGGATCTTATTTTTTTTATGTTTTCACATATACAATGTATGATGCTAGTATTGCAAAAGCACGGGTTGATTCACTTTTGGAAACGGCACATCAGCATTAAGATAAGATCGATGCTACAGACTAGATGACATTTGAATATTTGCAAATGTTACATGTTGAAACTTGATAATATAATATTTTGACATTCTTACACCGGTAGTGCTTAGATACATAGTACTTCCGGTTTTTCACTCTGAATGGAACGCAAGGCTTGCGTTCCATTTCAATGCCTATATGTTTTTGAATTCACTGATTACACACAGGTATTGCTTGTTTAATTAATTTGTTTTTGACTGTGTATGCATGTATAAATTGAACACATTCTCACTTTTATGTTATGCTGATGAAGGGGAAGATATCCCTGAAAACGTTACATCAATAAAACAAACCTTTGGTTTCACTTGGATTGAGAAAGACCTGTGAGTGCATTTACTTTTCAAGGATTATACAGTTCATTCTTGCACCCAGGAGTGCTGATTGCACTAAAATGTCTTGAAGAAGGCCCACAGATAGGTCAAAACGTCGACTTTTTAGTAATGTGAAACTAATTTGGAAATAAAGTTGCATATGTATTTGCTGTATAACAAGTCCTGAGAGTGAGTGCCCTAGCAGCACCTGGTACACAGCAGGATGTAAGTAAAGATAATACCTTACTTTGGGAGTAGACTTTTTCGTCCCTCCACGCCAGTATCACTGGCAGACCCAGCGGACTCCTCAAACCCGCAGGTACATAAAGGCAGCAATTTAAGTGAGAAAGGTAAACTCCAAAGTAAGGTAGAATCAAAGGTAAAGTCAATGATACCATGCACAGCCTTAGTTAAATATAAATATA
Source organism: Bombina bombina (assembly GCF_027579735.1). Classification (NCBI taxonomy): domain Eukaryota; kingdom Metazoa; phylum Chordata; class Amphibia; order Anura; family Bombinatoridae; genus Bombina; species Bombina bombina. The sequence goes on along the minus strand of NC_069500.1, from coordinate 156,079,512 downwards.
TATATATATATATATATATATATATATATATATATATATATATATATATATATATATATATATATATATAAAATATAACATTTATTGATATGGTTTAAAAGTACAACTCACAGAGTAGCGGTTTGACTTTTGACGTCATATGACCCGTTTCGCACAAGTCTTGCGCTTTTCCCCCCTTGCATGTCCTGGACAAGCATCCTCATTAGACTCACTTTACAGTGAGATGTAGCTACTGAAGAAATTGAGGCAAACTATCATCCTTTTTTAACATAGAGTTGTTCATGTGATATCTTCTGGTCAGCTTTGTACAGATATGTTGCGTCACTTTCAAGTGCTTCAACATAAGGGTATAATGTCCCTTTAAGACTGATCTGTTTGAGCAGTCAGTAGAATATACACCTGGAGATAAGTAGTTGATGTGTCAGCAATCTCCTGTATCAAATACCAGGACAATAAATATTCAGTTAATGCTGGAGGCAGAATGTGTATTTGCCTTGGCAGAAATTTCAATTTAAAGACTTTGTCGTGAATCCCACAGGGAGATGTAACCTAAAAACAGATAATCAAAGCAGAAAAAAACCTACTAGAAATATGAACGTTTTAAACATTTTAAACCAGGTAGGGCCAACTGGCAGCACAAGGGACACACACGGCCCTCTAAACTAGTTTTTGTGGCCACAAAAAAAAGAAAGAAAGCAGAGCTAAAAAAGTGCACTTTAGGGTGGCCACAAGCCAATAATCCCTAGAGGAGAGGCTACAAGACGGGTCACCGGGTCACCCTGTGAACTTACCTAAAGATTGCTTTGTGCTACTGGATATTTCTTGAAAATATATTATTTGTGTGTTTAATAGTAATACATTTTATATGTGGCCCCTAAGGGGCATGAAACCAAATCAAATTTTGCTTCATTCTCTAAGTATCCTTTGTTGAAAAGTATACATAGGTAAACTCAGAAGCTGGGAGATAGCTGCTGATTGGTGGCTGCACATATGACTCTCTTCATTGGCTTACCAATGTGTTCAGCTAGCTCCCAGTAGTGCCTTGCTGCTCCTTCTGTAAAGGATACAAGAATGAAGCAAAGTTGATAACTGAAGTAAATTAGAAAGTTTTTCAAACATGAATGCTCATAACTGCTGTTACCTTCCTTTTTTCTGTGCACAGCATTTTTGAGTTTCCCATATTAGCTTGAATGTTTACAGGGTTCATCTCTGTGTTTAGGAGATGTGAGTAATAGGTGTTTGCAAAAGTAATACATCAATATAACCGATAACGTCACTAAGAATAGTGTGTAACAGTTTATGTGACTATTGCAAGGGTTATGTGTATTTTATTGTTTACAGATAAAGGGTGACTAAGCAGAGAGGTTTGTCTAGTTGAACTGGGCCATCCAGTTCTATAGACAGGTGGTGTATTCATTATAATTATGTAAATTAATTCAGTGCATTTTATACATTGTACCAATATTACATTTATTTTAAAGAGTTTGATTGGTGCATTATGCATTTTTTTTTTCTCCACTATAAAACTTAAGTTAGACTACAACATGGCTGCTCCCATGACTAGAGGGAGATGGGAAATAACCTCAATACTAATTCCTGGTAAACAATGTCTCATACAGAACCACTGGAGAAGCAAAACAGCTTACTTTATACCAGGGCATGTATCATGATCCTGCTTGCCTTTCTTTAAAGGGACATGAAACCCTAAATTCTTCTTTTATGATTAATATAGATAATACAATTGTAAGCTTCCAATTTACTTCTATTATAAAATATGCATCATTTTCATGTTATTTGTTGAAGAGATATCGAGATAGGTAGCGTGCACATGCCTGGAGCAATACATGACTGGAAATAGTGCTGCCATTGAGTGCTCTTGCTAATGTATAACATTGTTGTAAAACTGCCGCTATATAGAACTGCAGACACACGTCTATACTTGCCTTCCTGCTTTTCAACAAAGAATAAAAAGAAAACAAAGACAATTTGACAATAGAAGTAAATTGGAAAGTTGTTTAAAATTATATGTTCTATTTGAATCATGAAAGAAAAATTTTGGATTTCATGTCCTTTTTAAAAAGAAAATACTTTCTGGTAATTAGTTTGTAGGCTATCATTTTAATTCTATTTGCTGATAGCTGTATTCTTCCAGATGCCATTTTTACATTGACATTTCTGGCTTCCATCTTAGCTTACCAATCATAAATGTTAAACTTAATTATTTGCATGCATAGAAATTGGTTATGTATTGTAATGGACAGGTTTCCTAGTAACCTGGTAACAATGCTGCTGGGATAATGCGTAAGCAAAATAGTATTATTAACAACAAAGCCATCTACAAACTAACGAGTTCAAAGCCCACTGATCTCCTGCTAAAGTAAATCAGCACTGACTCATTATAGAAAGAAATAAAAAAATCACACAGAACACAGATATAATTTATTATGTATCTCCTCACATGCGCTTAAGGTCAATATTGGTTTTATTAATGCAATATTTTTTGTTTTTTATTTTTATCAAGGTAATTAGACATGCATACAGACAGTATGTATACAAATACAACAGATGAGATCATTTCACAAGCTCATTTAAAAACAAAACTATCATCATGTGATTATAGAAAGGTCTATATTAAAAGTATTTCAATATAAAGAATTATTACCTCTTTTATATGTATCAAGTTTAAGTCCTCCCAACAAAACTAGGGTCATTTATAGACCACCTAAAATGTATAATGCAAAGCTTAGAGGATGAAGTATTTCAGGTTGTAGGGGGGCACTCATTAAACCTAATAAAAAAATAAATACTTGTAGATAAATAATCTGAATACTATTTTATATGTAACTTGTCGCTCTTGGACCATGATAACCATAATACAAGAATGTATATAAAGTGACAAACAACATGACATAAACATATAAAGTGTTGTTTTCTAAAAAAATAAATTAAATGGCTCTGCAAAATTTACTAATGTAGCCAAGACATTGTTAGAGCAGGCATACTAGACGTTAAATCTGTAGGCTGACATGGCCTAAATATTGCTAAAGTGAGAGCGGCTTTCAACCCTTTTCTTACTAGTTCATCTGTGGTCATATATTGTTGCCTTATTTTTAGATAGCCATAAACTAAATATCCTCCACTGTCTCAGCCAATGACAATAGAGCAATAATCTAATGTAGGAATACAGATATATACTGAGGAAAACAAATGATTAAAGATTATGTTTGAGATAAGTTATATATATCTTAGCTCTGGACCCTTTTAAAAGTGTTTAAAAAAAAAAAAAAAAAAAAAAAGCTGCACAATAACAATAGCAACAATATAGTATTAAAATCAATAAATGTTAATTGCAACAGACACCCCAATAAAATATACTATAAACCAAGATCAGGCTAAACCAATACTAAACCAATAACATCGTACCATAGTAGATGCAGTTGGAAAAAAAAAAAAAAAACAGAAGTCCATTAAGTTCAACCTATACAAATCTTAATCTATTTACAATAAAAGCTCCAGTTGAGCCTAGATTAATCCCATTAAAAAGGTGACCCATTTAACACAATCAGTCATATCCCTGAATTCTGTTTCTAGCCAGAAATGTATTTAAACCATTTTTAAATGTATCTAAGGTATTGGCATTTACTACCTCCTTAGGTAATGAGTTCCACAATTTGATTTCTCTTACAGTGAAAAACTGTTTATATTGCTGGATATAACATCTCCTTTCCTCCAGCCTTAAATTATGACCTCTTGTCACAAACCATTTCTTGGAATAAACAGAGCATCCAACATCTCTGTATATAGGCTTTAAATATATTTATATAAAGTAATCATGTCACCTCTCAAGCTCCTTTTTTTTTTTCTAGAGAAAACAGACCCAGTTTTGCTAACCACTCCACATAGTTTAAATTCCTAATTCCCCTTATTAGCCTTGTGGCCCTTCTCTGAACTTTTTCTAAGTCTGCAATGTATTTTTTTTTAGATTGGTGCAGAGAACTGCACTCCATACTCAAGGTGAGGTCTTACCAGGGATTTATATAGTGGCAGAATTTATGCTTTCCTCCCTAGCATCTTATTAGCCTTAGAAGCCACTGCCTTGCATTGTGCACCCATCTTTAGCTTATCTATTACTACTCCCAAATCCCTTTCCTCCTCTGTTTGGCTACGTCTAATCTGTTTTAATTTAATACATTGCTTGCTTATTTTTATAGGCACAGGTAGTCAGCGCACCCGGCACATAGAGACAAGAGGCACACGGAACTTGGTAATGGAGCAAATTTAATGCAATGTATATTCAGAAAACATTACATTACATGGCAAATAGTGTATGGTGGCAGGTTCCACCGGTTAAAGGTTCAAACAGGTCAGACGCGTTTCCAAGCAAATAATTCACATATTCCTCAGTGACCATACTGCTTACCCACTGAAAAACGCCTTATATTCTTGCAGGAGGAACTCCCATTTAATTACATGTCCAATGAAAATAGGACTTAGGAGTGGCTTTGAAGAGTGGGTATGCAGTAAAGAGGGGGATGTATTATAGCACATTACATTACAAAAATATATTGACAGGTATACAGGATACAAACATTGAAAATTTGTTATCATTAAATAACCAAAAAACACACTACATCAGTGTATAAAATTGAAATACCAGTAACCTGTTCAATATGGGATAATGAAGCTAAAAAGAAAAATAAATAAAAAATAAAAAATAAATTATAACAAAGGATATTTGCCAACAAGATTTAAAGTGACAGTGTAATACTAAATAATAATATTATAATTATTAATAGACTGGTTATATATTAGTGTTAAATTATTATGAATATTATTGTTATTACTGATCTACATATAATTTAACATCCCACTCTGAGTTTAACCCAGTGGGTAAACGGGTATCCAAATGAAAAATCCAAAACACCTCTCTTTTACTGAGGATAAGACCTCGATTACCTCCTCTTGGGTGTCTTGGAATCATTTGGATAGCCTGAAAAGACAACAAAGAACTGTCAGAGTTATGATGTCTCTTGAAATGCAGGGATACTGGAGTAGTAGGTCTTCAATGGAGCGTAAATGCTCCAGAAAACGATCTTTCATGGCACGGGTCGTCTGACCTACGTATTGCCTGAAACATCCCTTGCACGTCAGTAGATAAACCACATAACAAGAATTACATGTCATATGTTCTCTGATCTGAAAAGATTTATTAGTGGCAGTGGACACAAAAGTAGTTCCAAAAGTGGCATAGGAACAAGACTTACACCTCCTGCTGCCACATTTGAAAAATCCTGGTTTAATAGAAAGCCAGTTAGTTTTCAAAGGTACTTTAGGCAACATGGATGGGGATAGTAAATTCCCCAACGTTTGTGCCTTACGTGATACAAAACACGTACCCTCCTCTAAAATACTCTTAAGACTCTCATCAGTATTTAGAATAGGAAGATTCTAAATACTGATGAGTCTTAAGAGTATTTTAGAGGAGGGTACGTGTTTCGTATGCACACTCCTGAGCTTACATCCATGCATTTCAACAAATTATAAGAAAAAAAAGAAAATGTGTTTATAGAAGTAAATTTGAAAGTTGTTTAAAATTGTACGCTCTTTATGAATCATGAAATAAAATTTTGGGGTTTTTATGTCTCTTTAAGGAACATTGTACTCAAAAAATGTTTATTATGCATGGAGCGATGTATCAGAAAAGATTTTTCTTTTGCCTAAAGAAAAAAATTAAGTGAAAGCCATTTAATGGAACATTAAACAATATCATTTAAAATATTTAATTGCGTAGTAAAATCCTTAACAGTATACAAATTCCCCCGAGTCCCTATAAAGTAAAGGGCACCAACATGTTAAAACGTTGGTTTCCTTTATCTAATCTATTCTGCTGAAGACAATTATGGGTAGATAAAGTGTGTAAAATGTTAAACAAGCTACTTAGATTTTTTTTTTATTGTTCAAAATAGAGATAATGTTCTTACTACCCATTCTCCAGCTTTGCATAACCAAGATTCGTATATTAATATATTTTATCTAAGCCCCAGCAGGCTGCCCCCTATCTCAGTGTTTTTTAAATTGTCCACAGAAGCTAGACAGTGCTAGTTTACGTGTGCCACGCAGATAACATTATGCTCACTCTAGTGGAGAATAATAATGGTTATGCAAGAACCTGCACTGATTGGCTAAAATGCAAGATTGTAAAAAAGCACTGTGATAAGAGGGCAGTCTGCAGTGGCTTAGATACAAGTAATCTCAGAGGTAAAAAGTGGGATTCTCTATCTTTTGAAACCATAACAATTTTCAAGTAGACGGTCCCTTTAAAGGAACCCCAGACCCTAATAAATTTAAAATTATTTCAGCATTGCTATAATTAACACAATCATCATTTCCATACATGGGCTGCCCCTAATTGTCTTTAGCAGAAAAGATTAGATTAGATAAGGGAAACCAAGGCTTTAACATGGTGGCTAGAAAATACAACTTTACACTTATTTATTTAATATTCAAGCAACAATTTACATAGTATTTTCAGGATCACCTTTGCTTTAACTACCTCATATTTAAAAAAAAAAAAAATAAATAAATAAATATATATATATATATATATATATATATATATATATATATATATATATATATATATATATATATATATATATATAAATATATAAAATCAGCAAAGTAAGGGAGTCCCTCACAGGGTCTTGTAGTTAAGAACAAAGTCTTTATTGACGTTTCGGGGTCGCCCCCGTTTTCAAAATAGGCATACAAAAACAGACAAGTACTTACCCCCTATATACCCATGCTAATCATCTAACACCCGTCAGCTGATCACGGCCGTGACCGGAGTCACATGGCAACCGGACGCCAACCGCAAACAGCTGGTGTAATAAAAACAGAAACACAGCTGTTACGTATTACCTTGGGCCACGTTAAAGACACAGTGCAGAATCAATTAACATAGGATAGCGGGTGTGTCTTATTAACAGGCATGCTACTTACTAAATACAAACTACAATGCAAGTTCAATTAGTAATCAGTTGGCTACTAGACAATTAAATGCACACAGGTTATTTACATAATGTAAGACGAACCATTATAGAGTCTAAGTATAGACATATGCTGTGAACAAATATGTAAATAAAGGCAGTCAACAACTCATTTAAAGGGTGAAAGGCTGAAAGTCATGAGCAAGTATGATCCACAATCTTACAATATCTTGGTTAATGAATACAAGAAAAAGCGAACCGCATACATAAAACAAAATACGATATCCACGTAAACACAAAGTTAAATGCAAAGTAAGGAGTAGTGTTATGCCAACCCGTACATCAGACAAATATTCTGTATAAAGAATATACATAATAAATATTAAATATCCAGAACAAAGATACTTGTCATGCATGAAAAGCACATAAGGTGTGAAATAGGTAATAAAACTATATCACTGTCAATTATGTATGTACGTATCACTGGCAACATAGTCTGTGAATCATGTGGCTTGTGGTGGAAGCTGTATTCTAAACATACCAAGATGCAATAAAAGTGTTACAAGAATCTTACAAAAAATCTTTACGGAAAATCTTACAAAAATCTGTAAACACCAAGTTGCATGCATATTGAGGAGCAACCATATGTTTCATAATTGGTTGGAAATTTACTAGCCTTTATAGGCAGCAATGCCAGTCCAGGTGTACATTAAGTCCCCTGGGTGTCATTGTCCCCAGGTCGAAGATCCATCTCGATTCTCTTTGGAGGAGGATTTTGGCCCTATCCCCTCCCCTAGTAAGAGGGGGGACATGGTCGATGATGATGTACTTAAGGTCAGATACCTTGAGGCCCGCTTCTAAAAAATGCCTGGCTACCGGCTGGTCAGAGGATCCTTTTTTTAATGGCAGTCCGTATTGCTGACCGGTGGTTGGCCATCCTCGTCCGTAGGTCGTCCACCGATTTGCCCACATAGAACATCCCGCAAACACAATGTGGTAGGTACACTATAAAGCATGTGGTACAGGTAACCCTGTGACGGATTTTATATTTCTTTGTTGAATAGGGGTTACTAAAGTGGTTGCCCGTGGTAAGTCCCCCACATGTGGCACAGCCAAGGCATCTAAAACATCCTGGTTTGTTTTTTAGCCATGTCTCATTGCTATAGCATTTGAAATAGATCAGTCCCTCCATTTTCCAATTCATCCATGAATAAGTTGGCATATGATGGGGCCATATTCGACCCCATAGCCGTGCCTGCTGTTTGTAGATAGATTGAATATGGCCTCATCATATGCCAACTTATTCCTGGCTGAATTGGAAAATGGAGGGACTGATCTATTTCATGACACCAGAATCCAACTATTCAAACGGTACATAGACAACCTGTTTTTTATATTGCAAGGCACAGAAGAAAGCTTACTGTAGTGGTTTGAGGAATTAAATGGTGTCCACCCCACTGTGAAATTCAAGATGACTTACAACAGAGAATCGGTGGATTTCTTAGACATAAGAATCATGAGACAGGGGGAAACATTAATCACAACCCTCTTCAGCAAGCCCACAGACAAGAACTCTCTTCTATATGCCTCAAGCTGCCACCCTCCAAGCCTAAAGAGAGCACTACCGACTTCCAAATTCAAAAGGTTGACAAGGAACAATGCCAGTATTGAACGGAGAAATGCACAGATGATAGAGATGGAGTACAGATTCATACAAAGGGGTTACCACAGAGGTAGCCTGAAGGAGAGTAAAGAAAAAGCAATGAAGGATACGCAAAGGGAACTACTCTACAAGATGAAAAATAAGGAGAAAGATAACAAATTGACCTTCACGACCACATACACCACCGGCAAAGAGGGCATCGCAGGAGCGCTGCGGGACAACTGGAACCTGCTCACAACGGATAAAAACCTACCCTTCAAGATCATGCCTCCACCTCGGATTGGATACCGCAGGGCACAATCCCTCAGGGACCAACTGATTAAACCGGATCCTATCAAATGCTATAGCAATGAGACTTGGCTAAAAAACAAACCAGGATGTTTTAGATGCCTTGGCTGTACCACATGTGGGGGACTTACCACGGGCAACCACTTTAGTCACCCAAATTCAACAAAGAAATATAAAATCCGGCACAGGGTTTGTACCACATGCTTTATAGTGTACCTACTACATTGTGTTTGCAGGCTGTTCTATGTGGGCAAAACGGTGGACGACCTACGGACGAGGATGGCCAACCACCGGTCAGCAATACGGACTGCCATTAAAAAAGGATCCTCTGACCAGCCGGTAGCCAGGCACTTTTTAGAAGCGGGCCTCAAGGTATCTGACCTTAAGTACATCATCATCGACCATGTCCCCCCTCTTACTAGGGGAGGGGATAGGGCCAAAATCCTCCTCCAAAGAGAATCGAGGTGGATCTTCGACCTGGGGACAATGACACCCAGGGGACTTAATGTACACCTGGACTGGCATTGTTGCCTATAAAGGCTAGTAAATTGCCAACCAATTATGAAACATATGGTTGCTCCTCAATATGCATGCAACTTGGTGTTTACAGATTTTTGTAAGATTTTCGGTAAAGATTTTTTGTAAACATTTTTGTAACATTCTTGTAACACTTTTATTGCATCTTGGTATGTTTAGAATACAGCTTCCACCACAAGCCACATGATTCAGGGACTATGTTGCCAGTGATACGTACATACATAATTGACTGTGATATAGTTTTATTACCTATTTCACACCATATGTGCTTTTCATGCATGGCCAGTATCTTTGTCCTGGATATTTAATATTTATTATGTATATTCTTTATACAGAATATTTGTCTGATGTACGGGTTGGCATAACACTACTCCTTACTTTGCATGCAATGTTGTGTTTACGTGGATATCGTATTTTGTTTTATGTATGCGCTTCGCTTTTTCTTGTATTCATTAACCAAGATATTGTAAGATTGTGGATCATACTGCTCATGACTTTCAGCCCTTCACCCTTTAAATGAGTTGTTGACTGCCTTTATTTACATATTTGTTCACAGCATATGTCTATACTTAGACTTTATAATGGTTCGTCTTACATTATGTAAATAACCTGTGTGCATTTAATTGTCTAGTAGCCAACTGATTACTAATTGAACTTGCATTGTAGTTTGTATTTAGTAAGTAGCATGCCTGTTAATAAGACACACCCGCTATCCTATGTTAATTGATTCTGCACTATGTCTTTAACGTGGCCCAAGGTAATACGTAACAGCTGTGTTTCTGTTTTTATTACACCAGCTGTTCGTGGTAGGCGTCCGGTTGTTACGTGACTCTGGTCACACCGTGATCAGCTGACGGGTGTTAGATGATTAGCATGGGTATATAGGGGGTAAGTATTTGTCTGTTTTTGTATGCCTATTTTGAAAATCGGGGGCAACCACAAAACATCAATAAAGACTTTGTTCTTAACTACAAGACCCTGTGAGTGACTCCCTTACTTTGCTGATTTGTATTACACTTGGAGTGCACCCGGTTTTGGGCCTTTACAATTTACCAGGAGTGCTTCTACCATCCTCCTTTGATTTTTATATATATATATATATATATATATATATATATATATATATATATATATATATATATATATATATATATATATATATATATATATATATATATATATATTCTCAAATAAACTTATGGGGAGGCGAAAAATTAGTTTAAAATCCCCCATTAAATATAAAATGTAGAGAAAATAACTCATTGTGTAACCCATTTACAAATCTAGATAAGTCAGAAGACTTGCTTTTCCCACAGAAACTCTCTGAATACATTGTTTCCAATGCAGCAAAGGATTCTGGGTAAGATATGCAAATGAGGTTCACAATGACTCACTTTTTACTTTTAGCCTGCTTTTTAAGGCAGACTTCCTTTTACGCCATAGCATCGCCATATTACACAGCTTTTAAGAGTAGCTAGAGTTAGTATAGTGATTCAGACCAATCCCAGGACAGCTGTTTCGTGGTTTTTGATACAGCATTTGGATAATGGTGATGTGAACAATCCACACACACAAACTAAGATTGTCTTGAAAAAGTCTCAGTTGTGGAGCCGAAACGTCAACCTGAAATGTTTTTTTTTTTTTTGTTTTTTTTTTGTTGTTTTTTTTCTGAATAAGTAAAGAATCAACTATAAAAAGACCTGTGAGTACCTTCTATTTTTCATATGGATGTGTATAAAGAGTGATTGAGGAGTCACCCAGGCATTACAGAAAGAGAAGAAAGGTTGGAGTGCAGAATCTCTATCTCTCTCTATCATCATCCGTTATGGTATAGCACTTTCAATCTATGGACCGGGGTGCTGCAGCAAACAAAACACTAACAAGGATTAAATATCCTATTTGTAAAATTCCGGCGAGTGCCTGATTTTCTTTGAATATATATATATATATATATATATATATATATATATATATATATATATATATATATATATATATATATATATATATATATATATATATATATATATATATATATATATATATATATATATATATATATAAAATTAATATCCCCTTAATTTGAAACTGATACTGCAGTATATGTTTTGTACTTCCCTCTAATCCTCACTTTCTCATTAACAGGAACACACATCTGCATGTGTGGCAGAAACCTTTTTCATGGTTTGTATGTGTGGTAACTGCACATCTTGCTGCTCCAGTGTTTATTTGCCATGTATAACCTTACTACTAATACTGCAGAAGTGATGGGTGTTCTTTTCTAGTTGAGTGATCAGTGTGTGGTGAAAGTGTATATGTGAGATGCTTTCCTTATAGTGACAATGTATATATGCTGGGCTCTGTCTTTTGGTGGCAGTATATATTATACTGGGGATGCCCATTACAATGTGCTGTGAGCTGAATTAGAAACGCAGTGTGTTTGACCCATGTGTGAATGAGATATAGTCTGTTCACCCAAGGTGTAAGGGATGTGAAACATTATGTTGTCAAAGTTAAAAAGGTTGCAATAACACAAGTGACACTACGGGGAGGTGAGTGACATTATAACTAGGAAATTCTGCATACCTTGTCTAAAGGCACTTGCCATTTTGCTTCATTATTGCAACATAACCTGGTTTATTGACAAGTGCTGCATTTCTGTTCATCCCTAGGGGCATATTATAAGACATACAGAATGGGTATGGCTACATGATAAACGACATCACCTGTGAATAGCGGATTTTATTTATTAATAGAAGAACCTGTTTTGCCACGTTGGGTCACACAGGTATCGACTGCCAGCTTAGTGGTGATAATCAAGTGTCTATTTGCTTTCCATATAGTCCTTGACACTTTTTTTTAATTTGCTGTTGTGATTTATACATTTAGTAATAATTAACTCTAAACCAAAGCAAATGTTTAGCAACTTAACGTTTTGTTTTTTTTAAAGGGATACTGAACCCAATTTTTTTTCATGATTCGGAAGGAGTAGGCAATTTTAAGCAACTTTCTAATTCACTCCTATTATCAGTTTTTATTCACTCTCTTTGTATCTTTATTTAAAAAAGCAGGAATGTAAGCTTATGAGCCAGTCTATCTTTGGTTCAGCACCTGGGTAGCGCTTGCTGATTTTGAGCTAAATGTAGCCACCAATCGGAAAGCGCTACCCAGGGTCCTGAACAAAAAATAGGCTAGCTCATAAGCTTACATTCCTGCTTTTTTAGTGAAAGATACCAGGAGAACAAAGAAAATGATTATAGGAGTACATTAGAAAGTTACTTAAAATTGCATGCTCTATCTGAATGATGAAAGAAAAAATTTGGGGTCAGTATCCCTTTAACGCTGCATAGCATAATGTAAACAGGTTGCGGTTGGACCACATAAAGGGACAGTCTACACCAGAATTTTTGTTGTTTAAAAAGAAAGATAATCCCTTTATTACCCATTCCCCAGTTTTGCATAACCAACACAGTTATAATAATACACGTTTTAGCTCTGTAATTATCTTGTATCTAAGCTTCTGCTGACTGCCCCCTTATTTCAGTTCTTTTGACAGACATGCAGTTTAGCCAATCAGTGCTCACTCCTAGGTCACTTTACGTGCATGAGCTTAATGTTATCTATATGAAACATGTGAACTAATGCCCTCTAGTGGTCAAAATGTATTCAGATTAGAGGCAGTCTTCAAGGTCTAAGAAATTAGCATATGAACCTCCTAGATTTAGCTTTCAACTAAGAATACCAAGAGAACAAAGCCAAATTGGTGATAAAAGTAAATTGGGAAGTTGTTTAAAATTGCATGCTCTATTTAAATCATGAAAAAAAAAAATTTGGACTTGACTGTCCCTTTAATACAGGGAATTTGAATAACTGACAAATACACACTAAAAATCAATTCAATAGCTCTTAGTTTGAATTTGAAATGAACAATATAATATTTTCTGGCAAATTTCAAAGTTGTGACATCCATCAGCCAATCACAACATGCATATACATTTAATTCTTGCACATGCCCAGTAGCCAGAACCTTGGTGCACATATAAAAAATAATGTTCTTTAGTGGCCATTTAAATGTAAAATATTTTGTGCCCCAGTATTGCAGCTTTGGAATGTATCTGCTGCTTTAGAAGAATATTGATCATGTTCATATGTCATTACTGATGAACATTTTAAAAGTTTTGGAGCTGTTACTTCAAAAAGTCATAATATTCTGATCCACAATGTTTTTGGAGCTTTATGTTGGTAATATTTTTACACTAGTAAGATTTCAATTAATCACTAACATGTGAATACTGAAGTATGTAAATATCTGGCCTACCAATACATTTTACATTAAAATGTGACATTATTAATAAAAATACACAACATAGGTATTTTAGTTTTAGAATTTGTGTACAAAACCATAAAGTACAGATTTTGAACATGTAGCAGCCAGTGTTATGTTAGTAACAGAGATGCAGTGCACTCTCTGCTAGTTCTGCTAGGTACATGTTTTCACTTAAAAGGAAATGATGGATGCAGGTTGAGTAATAAAAGTAAAACATACCTTTTATTGAATAGTTAAAACATGAGAGGTTCCCAGACAGAGGGCAGGCATAGTAGAGACAGTCTAACACGTTTCACGCCCCCTAGTGGCGCTTATTCATAGACTAGAGTATAGGGATGCACACAGGACATTTATACCCTTAATAGTAAATGAATTATTCCTTGCAGTGCCAAACGGAACAACAACAAGAGGAAAATTCTATGTATAAAAACAGTACATTTGAAAACAGAGAAATGGAGGAAGGTATAAGCTAACATCAGAATGTTCAAATGTCGGTGTTAAATAATACGTGATTAATTAACAAACTACCCTTCCTAGAATTGTTAGCAAAAAAATATTAACACTAGTGCTGAACCTAAAAGTATCAAGGGAGTGACACTGCAGAAATTTAGTGACATGGATACAGAAGCAAAAAAAAAGTTAACAAAGCACTTTTATACTATGCAACTGGTTTTTCTTTCAGAAATTTGCATTATAATTAACAATAGCTACTTAAAAGTAGAAAAAACAGCAAACTATGACTTTACTGATAAAACCTACTGACAACCAATGCAAAACATATTTTATTGGAACTTGGCAAGAGGTCAACAGCTGCTAGATATATGAGGCAGTATATTTAAATCAAAATAGTGCAGCTAAGATGGCAAGACAGCAGATATATATGCCAGAACATTTAATTATCAATAAAATAGCTGATATCGAACTCTTTATTCATACCAAGCGGTGCTCTTGTTCTTAATTTTAAGACAGCACATATCAGAAGCTATCAGTTAACCCAACTGGCTCTTTCAAAAGAGAACTAACTATGTTAGTACAAGAAGGTATCGCCTTGGGCATTCTCACTCCAAATGATTTATTGGAATACAGTGTATACAGTGAATACACTGGTACCACAGAACCCCATTACACCAATCTTCTATCATGTACCTAAAGTACATAAAAATATTGAACATCCTCCAGGTAGACCAATTGTCTCCGGCATTGGCTCCTTGTTTGAGCCCATGGGAGCTTGGATTGATGCCATCCTTCAACCCATTGCCAGGGGACAGTTGAGCTACCTGGAGGATAGTTCACACTTACTTTCCAAGTTGGAACAGATTAAATGGCAACAAGACTATACGTGGATAGTAGTAGATATTTCATCATTATATACTTGTATAACCCAAGACTTAGGAGTACGTGTAGTGGAAACCTTTCTGGCCAAAGATTTGAAGTTAGATGATGTCACCAAACACTATGTGGGTGACGTCTTAAGATACCTCTTGTCTCACAATTTCTTCATGTTCAACCATGAATTCTTTAGGCAAACGTGTGGCACAGCGATGGGGGCAAAATTTGCCCCCTCGCTGGCCAATCTTTATGTGGCTAGATGGGAACTTATGCATGTTTATGATTCTTTGAACCCATGGTGTGAGGATACCGTTTTTTTATTCACGGTATATAGACTATCTTATCTTTATAATTAAAAGACCGTGGAATGATTCCTCACACAGTGAGTTCCTGAATTATCTTAATGACAATCAAATGGGACTAAAATTCACAGGCACTTTTAGTGGTACACAGATAGACTTTTTGGACCTAACTTTACAAATAATCAATAACCACATATGTACCAAAACATATAGGAAACAGACCACGGGAAACATTATTCTGCATGCCAAATCCCAACACCTTAAACATCTCATCCAAGCTATTCCAAAAGGGCAGTTTATCCGCCTTAGGAGAAATACCAAATCAGATGACATTTTCACCACTGAGTTCACTTCGCAATATGATCAAATTGTAAAAATACTGAAAAAACATCTACATCTTTTATCAGGTGACGAGATACTCAAACCACTGATTAAAAATTGCAGGTATGTGCCAAAGAAGCCAAGAACATTGGCTCAGTCGCTGTCTCCCAGTATGATCAACCAGCATTCTTGTTCCCTAGCTGCTCCTTGGTTGACACACAGGAAATTACAGATGTGGCAGTAGAAATTGTAATACTTGTGTGTTGATATTAAGAGGCAATACATGTCCAGCACCACTAATCACACTTTTGACATACAATTTTATGCCAACTGCGGGACTCAGTGGGTGGTTTACTTGCTCACCTGCAACATTTGTAAAAGCCAATATATTGGACAAACCACTAGGGAGCTCAGAAAGCGAATAGGGGAGCATCTCAGAGATACTAAGAATTATGTTAAGGAGTCAGCTGTGGCCAGCTACTTTAACAGTGTACATTTTTCTAATAAAGCTGATATCTCAGTTCAAGTGATTGACCTAGCCAGAATTCCTATAAGAGGTGGAAACCAAAATAAGGTCTTAGATAAAAAAGAATTATTCTGAATACTAAAATTAAGAACAAGAGCACCGCTTGGTATGAATAAAGAGTTCGATATCAGCTATTTTATACATAGTAACATAGTAGATAAGGTTGAAAAAAGACTGAAGTCCATCGAGTTCAACCTATACAAATCTAAAATACTTACAAAAAGCTCCAGTTAAGCTTAAATAACCCCATTAAAATGTGACCCATTTAATACTAGCAATCATATCCATGAATTTTGTTTATATACAGAAATTTATCCAGACTATTTTTAAATGAATCTTTGGTATTGGCATTCACTACCTCCTTTGGTAATGAGTTCCACAATTTTATTGCTCTTACAGTGAAAAAACGTTTCCGTTGCAGGAGATTAAATCTCCTTTCCTCCAACCTTAAATTATGACCTCTTGTCAGAAACAATTTTCTTGGAATAAAAAGAGCTTCTGCCATCTCTGTATATGGGCCTTGAATATATTTATATAAAGTAATCGTGTCACCTCTCAAGCGCCTTTTTTCTAAAGAGAACAGACCCAGTTTGGCTAGCCTCTCCTCATAGGTTAATTTCTCCAATCCCCTTATTAGCTTTGTGGCCCTTCTCTGAACTTTTTCTAGTTCTGCAATATCTTTTTTAGCAATCGGTCCCCAGAACTGCACTCCAAACTCAAGGTGAGGTCTTACCAGGGCTTTATATAATGACAGAATTATGCTTTCCTCCCTTGAATCAATGCCTCTTTTAATACATGCTAGTATCTTATTAGCCTTTGAAGCCGCTGCCCTGCATTGTGCACTCATCTTTAGCTTGTTATCTATTACTACTCCCAAATCCCCTTCCTCCTGTGTTTGGCTAAGTCTTGTCCCATTTAAAAAATACGTAGCCTGCTTATTTTTACTTCCAAAATGTAGAACCTTACATTTTTCCGTATTAAATCTCATTTTCCATTCACTTGCCCATAGTTCTAATTTTAGCAAATCCCTTTGTAAAGAGAGTTCGTCCTGCTCTGACCTAATGACCTTACTTAACTTAGTATCATCTGCAAAAATAGAGATGTCGCTATTTAATCCTTGCTCCAAGTCATTTATAAAAATATTAAAAAGAACAGGGCCCAGTACTGATCCCTGGGGGACGCCACTGATTACCTTTGTCCAATCTGAGTATGATCCATTTACTACTACTCGTTGCTCCCTATCTTTTATCCAGTTATTTATCCATGAGCTAACATTTTCAGCTATTCCCAGTCCCTTAATTTTGTGCATTAATCTCTCATGTGGCACTGTATCAAATGCCTTTGCAAAATCTAAGTATATCACATCAACTGATTCCCCTTTATCTATATTTTTACTTACTTCCTCGTAGAATCTAATTAGATTAGTTTGACATGATCTATTTCTCCTAAAGCCATGCTGATTAGAACTCATAATCTTGTTTACACAAATATGATCATCAATATAATCCCTTCAAATATCTTCCCCACTATTGATGTCAGACTAACTGGTCTATAGCTTCCTGGATCATCCCTGCTTCCCTTTTTGAAGAGTGGCACCACATCAGCTTTACGCCAATCCTGGGGTACCATGCCTGAGGATAATGAGTCTTGAAAAATTAAGAGTAAAGGTTTGTCTATAACAGTGCTAAGTTCACTTAACACCCTTGGGTGTATTCCATCTGGGCCTGGAGTTTTATTTACCTTAATATTTTTTAGTTTTTTCCTGATATCCTCTAAACAAAACCCAGTTAGTGGTATGGACTGGCATGTTCTATTCTGTTCCAAAGTATCATTCAATGGTTCCTATCTTGTGTATACTGAAGAAAAAAAACGGTTTAGTACCTCAGCCTTCTCCCTGTCATTATTTATCATGCTACCCTCCACACATTTTAATGTACCTATATTATCCTTCTTAGATTTTTTGCTATTTATGTACTTAAAGAACCTTTTAGGGTTAGACTTAGAATCCTTGGCAATTAATTTTTCATTTTCAATTTTGGCTAATTTGATTGCTTTTTTGCATGCTTTGTTACATTCCTTATAAATATTGTATGCTGAGTCTGTACTATTTTCTTTTAATAATTTAAATGCCCTACGTTTTTTCCTAATTTCTCTTAACACATTTTTATTTAGCCATAACGGCTTAGTTTTTTTATTTTTATTTTTAGAACCATATGGTATGTATTGATATGTATATTTATTTAACACATTTTTAAATATTATCCATTTATCCTCTGTATTTTTATTAGAAAATACATTGTCCCAATTTATGTTATTTAATGATTTCCTTAAATCGTTGAATTTTGCTTTCTTGAAATTAAAAGTCTTAGTTAAGCCTTTAAAACACTGCATATGAAAAGAGATTTCAAATGTGACCATGTTATGATCACTGTTACCCAAATGTTCTTTAACTTCTATGTTTGATATTATATCTGTATTGTTTGATAGCACTAAATCCAATATAGCTTTACTCCTAGTTGGCTCCTCTATTAATTGTGACAAGAAGTTATCCCTGAGAACATTTAAAAATCTATCCCCCTTAGCTGAATTACTAGTTTCATTGGCCCAGTTTATATCAGGGTAGTTAAAATCTCCCATAATTACAGCACTGTTATTAGCAGCCTTACCTATTTGGATAAGTAGTTGAGCTTCCTCCGGGTCACTAATGTTGGGAGGCTTGTAGCATGTTCCTAGTAATATTTTTTTAGGATTTTTCCCCCCACTCTTTATTTCAACCCACAGGGTCTCTACATTGTCACTTGTATCATAAATATCTTCCCTTATTGTAGGTTTAAGGTCAGGTTTAATATACATGCAAATTCCTCCACCCCTTTTATTATTCCTGTCCCTCCTAAATAATGTATACCCCTCTAAGTTAACTGCCCAGTCATGTGAATCATCCCACCAAGTTTCAGTTATACTGATAACATCATAGTCCTCTTCTGCAACTAAGAGCGTCAGCTCCCCCATTTTACCTGTCATGCTTCTTGCATTTGTTGTCATACATTTAATTTTCATGTGCTTTCTGCTGCTACTTGGTGTACTTTCCTCTATACTTTCTAATGTGACATTTCTTAAGTCATCCCTTCCTTGAGACATTAAGGGAGTGACATATTCAGAGACTGATCTCTCTGTTCTATTTCGTTCTAATTGACCCTCCCCCCCCCTTTGCCTAGTTTAAAAGGTTCTCTAAACGTGCTACCATCCTTTCCCCCAACACACCTGCACCCATGTCATTCAGGTGCAATCCATCCTTACTGTACAAATTGTACCCTAGTGAAAAATCAGCCCAGTGTTCTAAAAAGTCAAACCCCTCATTTTTACACCATGTTTTTAGCCATGAATTAACAGACCTTAGCTCCTTCTGCCTTACTGAGTTAACACACGGCACTGGTAATATCTCAGAAAATATTACTTTGGAGATCCTTGCTTTATGCTTGCTACCTAACTCCCTGAAGTCATTTTTTAGGACTCTCCATCTCCCACTGATTCCTTCATTAGTACCAATATGCACCATGACTGCAGGATCAGACCCACATCCCTCTAACAATCTATCAATACGCTCCACAATATGCCTAACACGAGCCCCTGGAAGACAGCAAACTGTTCTATGTAAAGGGTCTGGATGACAAATTACCCTATCAACCTTCCTTATAATAGAGTCTCCTACCACCAACATCTGCCTCTGGCCCTGACTTGTATGCCCCTCTTCCATGACTGAAGGACTGCCCACCATAGTATGCTCCTCTTCCACAGCTAAAGGACTGTTCACTATACTAGGCAACACGGCCCTCTCTGACACTGCCACCCCTGAACTGATATCCCCAACATCTTCACTTAATCTTGCAAGTCTATTGGGGTGTACCAGCTCAGAACTGGCCTGTCTCTTCCGCTTACTTCGCCCTCTTACTGTGACCCAGCTACATCCTGGAGTCTCCTCATCTGAATCCTCCCTATTCCCACTACTGGAACCATTAACAACCAGCTCAGTCCTATCCATTTCCCTTTCAAGTGTCTGAATTGATAATTAAATGTTCTGGCATATATATCTGCTGTCTTGCCATCTTAGCTGCACTATTTTGATTTAAATATACTGCCTCATATATCTAGCAGCTGTTGACCTCTTGCCAAGTTCCAATAAAATATGTTTTGCATTGGTTGTCAGTAGGTTTTATCAGTAAAGTCATAGTTTGCTGTTTTTTCTACTTTTAAGTAGCTATTGCTAATTATAATGCAAATTCCTGAAAAAAAAAAACAGTTGCATAGTATAAAAGTGCTTTTGTTAACTTTTTTTTGCTTCTGTATCCATGTCACTAAATTTCTGCAGTGTCACTCCCTTGATACTTTTAGGTTCAGCACTAGTGTTAATATTTTTTTGCTAACACTTCTATGAAGGGTAGTTTGTTAATTAATCACATATTATTTAACACCCACATTTGAACATTCTGATGTTAGCTTATACCTTCCTCCATTTCTCTGTTTTTAAATGTACTGTTGTTTTTATACATAGAGATTTCCTCTTGTTGTTCCGTTTGGCACTGCAAGGGTTAATTAATTTACTATTAAGGGTATAAATGTCCTGTGTGCATCCCTATACTCTAGTCTATGAATAAGTGCCACTAGGGGGCGTGAAACATGTTAGACTGTCTCTACTATGCCTGCCCTCTGTCTGGGAACCTCTCATGTTTTAACTATTCAATAAAAGTTATGTTTTACTTTTATTACTCAACCTGAGTGCCTGCATCCATCATTTCCTTTTTTGTATTCTCACGGCCTGATCAGCCGGTTAGCAACGGCACTCCAAGTGGCCCTATACAGCAGCTTCTTGTTTCACTTTTTGCCTACACGGATGGATGGCCTGACCGTGTTCCGGATACCCCCATCTTTGTACATGTTTTCACTTAGTTGCTGTTACATATTTGTAACAAACATAAAGAGACCATATGTTGAAGCCTCTCTCGAGCAAGTCACCTAGAAACTGGTTTGACAAAACAATATCAAGTTTAGGCTTGGCAGGAAGAGGTATAATATGTATAAATCATTATTTAAATACGATTAAAACACCTTACACAAATTGATTTTGTTGTATCTGAATTTTCAGTTTGTTGCAGCTTTGATTACTGTGTGTAATATTGATGAGATGTTTAAATCGGACAAGCTTATAATATCTTTTTTTTTTTTTAATTTTTTTTTTTATTACTTGAAGTTGAGAATTTTATTGTCCAACTTTCTGTCATGTATATGATAAAGGAGCAGTTAAATAGACATAAAGGTCAGACATTTTGCTATACAGCCCAAGCATACTATCATGCTATATGTAGTGTGGAAAAGGCTGTTTTTTCTCCAACATAGGTGTGTCCGGTCCACGGCGTCATCCTTACTTGTGGGATATTCTCTTCCCCAACAGGAAATGGCAAAGAGCCCAGCAAAGCTGGTCACATGATCCCTCCTAGGCTCCGCCTACCCCAGTCATTCTCTTTGCCGTTGTACAGGCAACATCTCCACGGAGATGGCTTAGAGTTTTTTAGTGTTTAACTGTAGTTTTTATTATTCAATCAAGAGTTTGTTATTTTAAAATAGTGCTGGTATGTACTATTTACTCTGAAACAGAAAAGAGATGAAGATTTCTGTTTGTATGAGGAAAATGATTTTAGCAACCGTTACTAAAATCCATGGCTGTTCCACACAGGACTGTTGAGAGGAATTAACTTCAGTTGGGGGAACAGTGAGCAGTCTTTTGCTGCTTGAGGTATGACACATTCTAACAAGACGATGTAATGCTGGAAGCTGTCATTTTCCCTATGGGATCCGGTAAGCCATTTTTATTCAGACAGTAAATAAGGGCTTCACAAGGGCTTATTAAGACTGTAGACATTTTCTGGGCTAAATCGATTCATATATTACACATATTTAGCCTTGAGGAATCATTTAATCTGGGTATTTTTGTTAAATAATATCGGCAGGCACTGTTTTAGACACCTTATTCTCTAGGGGCTTTCCCTAATCATAGGCAGAGCCTCATTTTCGCGCCGGTATTGCGCACTTGTTTTTGAGAAGCATGACATGCAGTCGCATGTGTGAGGAGCTCTGATACATAGAAAAGACTTTCTGAAGGCTTCATTTGGTATCGTATTCCCCTTTGGGCTTGGTTGGGTCTCAGCAAAGCAGATACCAGGGACTGTAAAGGGGTTAAAGTTAAAAACGGCTCCGGTTCCGTTATTTTAAGGGTTAAAGCTTCCAAATTTGGTGTGCAATACTTTTAAGGCTTTAAGACACTGTGGTGAAATTTTGGTGAATTTTGAACAATTCCTTCATACTTTTTCGCAATTGCAGTAATAAAGTGTGTTCAGTTTAAAATTTAAAGTGACGGTAACGGTTTTATTTTAAAACGTTTTTTGTACTTTGTTATCAAGTTTATGCCTGTTTAACATGTCTGAACTACCAGATAGACTGTGTTCTGAATGTGGGGAAGCCAAGGTTCCTTTTCATTTAAATAAATGTGATTTATGTGACACTGAAAATGATGCCCAAGATGATTCCTCAAGTGAGGGGAGTAAGCATGGTACTGCATCATTCCCTCCTTCGTCTACACGAGTCTTGCCCACTCAGGAGGCCCCTAGTACATCTAGCGCGCCAATACTCCTTACTATGCAACAATTAACGGCTGTAATGGATAATTCTATCAAAAACATTTTAGCCAAAATGCCCACTTATCAGCGTAAGCGCGACTGCTCTGTTTTAGATACTGAAGAGCATGAGGACGCTGATGATAATGGTTCTGAAATGCCCAACACCAGTCTGAGGGGGCCAGGGAGGTTTTGTCTGAGGGAGAAATTTCAGATTCAGGGAAAATTTCTCAACAAGCTGAACCCGATGTGATTACATTTAAATTTAAGTTGGAACATCTCCGCGCTCTGCTTAAGGAGGTATTATCCACTCTGGATGATTGTGAGAATTTGATCATCCCAGAGAAACTATGTAAAATGGACAAGTTCCTAGAGGTCCCGGGGCTCCCAGAAGCTTTTCCTATACCCAAGCGGGTGGCGGACATTGTAAATAAAGAATGGGAAAGGCCCGGTATACCTTTCGTCCCTCCCCCCATATTTAAAAAATTGTTTCCTATGGTCGACCCTAGAAAGGACTTATGGCAGACTGTCCCCAAGGTCGAGGGAGCGGTTTCTACTTTAAACAAACGCACCACTATACCCATAGAAGATAGTTGTGCTTTCAAAGATCCTATGGATAAAAAATTAGAAGGTTTGCTTAAAAAGATGTTTGTTCAGCAAGGTTACCTTCTACAACCAATTTCATGCATTGTCCCTGTCACTACAGCCGCGTGTTTCTGGTTCGATGAGCTAGTAAAGGCGATCGATAGTGATTCTCCTCCTTATGAGGAGATTATGGACAGAATCCGTGCTCTCAAATTGGCTAATTCTTTCACCCTAGACGCCACTTTGCAATTGGCTAGGTTAGCGGCGAAGAATTCTGGGTTTGCTATTGTGGCGCGTAGAGCGCTTTGGTTGAAATCTTGGTCAGCGGATGCGTCTTCCAAGAACAAACTCCTTAACATTCCTTTCAAGGGGAAAACGCTGTTTGGCCCTGACTTGAAAGAGATTATCTCTGATATCACTGGGGGTAAGGGCCACGCCCTTCCTCAGGATAGGTCTTTCAAGACCAAAAATAAACCTAATTTTCGTCCCTTTCGTAGAAACGGACCAGCCCCAAGTGCTACGTCCTCTAAGCAAGAGGGTAATACTTCTCAAGCCAAGCCAGCCTGGAGACCAATGCAAGGCTGGAACAAGGGAAAGCAGGCCAAGAAACCTGCCACTGCTACCAAGACAGCATGAAATGTTGGCCCCCGATCCGAGACCGGATCTGGTGGGGGGCAGACTCTCTCTCTTCGCTCAGGCTTGGGCAAGAGATGTTCTGGATCCTTGGGCACTAGAAATAGTCTCCCAAGGTTATCTTCTGGAATTCAAGGGGCTTCCCCCAAGGGGGAGGTTCCACAGGTCTCAATTGTCTTCAGACCACATAAAGAGACAGGCATTCTTACATTGTGTAGAAGACCTGTTAAAAATGGGAGTGATTCATCCTGTTCCATTAGGAGAACAAGGGATGGGGTTCTACTCCAATCTGTTCATAGTTCCCAAAAAAGAGGGAACGTTCAGACCAATCTTAGATCTCAAGATCTTAAACAAGTTTCTCAAGGTTCCATTGTTCAAAATGGAAACCATTCGAACAATTCTTCCTTCCATCCAGGAAGGTCAATTCATGACCACGGTGGATTTAAAGGACGCGTATCTACATATTCCTATCCACAGGAACATCATCGGTTCCTAAGGTTCGCATTCCTGGACGAGCATTACCAGTTCGTGGCGCTTCCTTTCGGATTAGCCACTGCTCCAAGGATTTTCACAAAGGTACTAGGGTCCCTTCTAGCGGTGCTAAGACCAAGGGGCATTGCAGTAGTACCTTACTTGGACGACATTCTGATTCAAGCGTCGTCTCTTCCTCAAGCAAAGGCTCACACGGACATAGTCCTGGCCTTTCTCAGATCTCACGGATGGAAAGTGAACGTGGAAAAGAGTTCTCTATCTCCGTCGACAAGGGTTCCCTTCTTGGGAACAATAATAGACTCCTTAGAAATGAGGATTTTTCTGACAGAGGCCAGAAAAACAAAACTTCTAAACTCTTGTCAAACACTTCATTCCGTTCCTCTTCCTTCCATAGCGCAGTGCATGGAAGTAATAGGTTTGATGGTAGCGGCAATGGACATAGTTCCTTTTGCGCGCATTCATCTAAGACCATTACAACTGTGCATGCTCAGTCAGTGGAATGGGGACTATACAGACTTGTCTCCGAAGATACAAGTAAATCAGAGGACCAGAGACTCACTCCGTTGGTGGCTGTCCCTGGACAACCTGTCACAAGGGATGACCTTCCACAGACCAGAGTGGGTCATTGTCACGACCGACGCCAGTCTGATGGGCTGGGGCGTGGTCTGGGGATCCCTGAAAGCTCAGGGTCTTTGGTCTCGGGAAGAATCTCTTCTACCGATAAATATTCTGGAACTGAGAGCGATATTCAATGCTCTCAAGGCTTGGCCTCAGCTAGCAAAGGCCAAGTTCATACGGTTTCAATCAGACAACATGACGACTGTTGCGTACATCAACCATCAGGGGGGAACAAGGAGTTCCCTGGCGATGGAAGAAGTGACCAAAATCATTCAATGGGCGGAGACTCACTCCTGCCACCTGTCTGCAATCCACATCCCAGGAGTGGAAAATTGGGAAGCGGATTTTCTGAGTCGTCAGACATTACATCCGGGGGAGTGGGAACTCCATCCGGAAATCTTTGCCCAAATTACTCAACTGTGGGGCATTCCAGACATGGATCTGATGGCCTCTCGTCAGAACTTCAAGGTTCCTTGCTACGGGTCCAGATCCAGGGATCCCAAGGCGACTCTAGTAGATGCACTAGTAGCACCTTGGACCTTCAAACTAGCTTATGTATTCCCGCCGTTTCCTCTCATCCCCAGGCTGGTAGCCAGGATCAATCAGGAGAGGGCGTCGGTGATCTTGATAGCTCCTGCGTGGCCACGCAGGACTTGGTATGCAGATCTGGTGAATATGTCATCGGCTCCACCATGGAAGCTACCTTTGAGACGAGACCTTCTTGTTCAAGGTCCGTTCGAACATCCGAATCTGGTCTCACTCCAGCTGACTGCTTGGAGATTGAACGCTTGATCTTATCAAAACGAGGGTTCTCAGATTCTGTTATTGATACTCTTGTTCAGGCCAGAAAGCCTGTAACTAGAAAATTTTACCACAAAATATGGAAAAAATATATCTGTTGGTGTGAATCTAAAGGATTCCCTTGGGACAAGGTAAAGATTCCTAGGATTCTATCCTTTCTTCAAGAAGGATTGGAGAAAGGATTATCTGCAAGTTCCTTGAAGGGACAGATTTCTGCCTTGTCTGTGTTACTTCACAAAAAGCTGGCAGCTGTGCCAGATGTTCAAGCCTTTGTTCAGGCTCTGGTTAGAATCAAGCCTGTTTACAAACCTTTGACTCCTCCTTGGAGTCTCAACTTAGTTCTTTCAGTTCTTCAGGGGGTTCCGTTTGAACCCTTACATTCCGTTGATATTAAGTTATTATCTTGGAAAGTTTTGTTTTTGGTTGCAATTTCTTCTGCTAGAAGAGTTTCAGAATTATCTGCTCTGCAGTGTTCTCCTCCTTATCTGGTGTTCCATGCAGATAAGGTGGTTTTACGTACTAAACCTGGTTTTCTTCCAAAAGTTGTTTCTAACAAAAACATTAACCAGGAGATAGTCGTGCCTTCTTTGTGTCCCGAAACCAGTTTCGAAGAAGGAACGTTTGTTGCACAATTTGGATGTTGTTCGCGCTCTAAAATTCTATTTAGATGCTACAAAGGATTTTAGACAAACATCTTCCTTGTTTGTTGTTTATTCTGGTAAAAGGAGAGGTCAAAAAGCAACTTCTACCTCTCTCTCTTTTTGGATTAAAAGCATCATCAGATTGGCTTACGAGACTGCCGGACGGCAGCCTCCTGAAAGAATCACAGCTCATTCCACTAGGGCTGTGGCTTCCACATGGGCCTTCAAGAACGAGGCTTCTGTTGATCAGATATGTAGGGCAGCGACTTGGTCTTCACTGCACACTTTTACCAAATTTTACAAGTTTGATACTTTTGCTTCTTCTGAGGCTATTTTTGGGAGAAAGGTTTTGCAAGCCGTGGTGCCTTCCATTTAGGTGACCTGATTTGCTCCCTCCCTTCATCCGTGTCCTAAAGCTTTGGTATTGGTTCCCACAAGTAAGGATGACGCCGTGGACCGGACACCCCTATGTTGGAGAAAAACAGAATTTATGTTTACCTGATAAATTACTTTCTCCAACGGTGTGTCCGGTCCACGGCCCGCCCTGGTTTTTTAATCAGGTCTGATAATTTATTTTCTTTAACTACAGTCACCACGGTATCATATGGTTTCTCCTATGCAAATATTCCTCCTTAACGTCGGTCGAATGACTGGGGTAGGCGGAGCCTAGGAGGGATCATGTGACCAGCTTTGCTGGGCTCTTTGCCATTTCCTGTTGGGGAAGAGAATATCCCACAAGTAAGGATGACGCCGTGGACCGGACACACCGTTGGAGAAAGTAATTTATCAGGTAAACATAAATTCTGTTTTTATATGTCAGAAAGCAGTTCCACATGCATAGTGCTGCTCTCCTTGCTAATACAGGAGCTATCTGCAACAAGCACAGAACATGCCTAATAAATAAAATAAAAATCCCACAGTATGTCTTATCTATTATTAATAATTTTTTATTAATTTATTCATCTTTTAATAATATTAGCTTGCTAACCCAACATAAAAATATTATTTCGCATTCCAATGCTCTTTTTATATAGCAGAATGTTCCATTTATTCATACATTTATATTTCTACATACATGATGGTATTACCTTTGATACTGTCGACCACCCTCTTTTGCTCCATACCCTCCAATCCTTCGGCATCTGTGACACCGCTCTCTCTTGGTTCTCTTCCTATCGGTCTAACCGTACCTTTAGTGTTGCCTTCTCTGGGGCATCCTCTGCCCCGTTACCTCTTTCTGTTGGGGTACCGCAAGGCTCTGTCCTCGTTCCCCTTCTTTTCTCAATCTACATGTCCTCACTAGGTTCCTTAATAAAGTCCCACGGGTTTCATTATCA
>NC_069500.1:156036458-156046458 GCF_027579735.1 Bombina bombina | reverse complement strand
ATGCTCTAACGAATTGGAGCATGTACGTTTTTTGCACTACAATGTCCCTTTAAGTGATGCTCTTTCTGCTACTGTGCCAATTTATATCATTTGCTGGTGCAACATTATGTCTAGATATTTGTTTTAAAAAAGCAGTTTATTTAGTTATGTGAAAACTACGTCTGTAACCGCAGACCATGAGTGATTTATATTTAGTAAAGAACATTTGTGCGAAAGTTGTTAGTGATGTGAAATTGTCATTAATTTTATCTTACAGAGAAATTTTGCTACTGCAGAGAATTAGCAGCACTTACCATACTTATCCGCTATAAATTTATGGTACTGTGTGTATGTATATGTGTGTGTGTATATATATATATATATATATATGTATATATATATATGTGTATAGATGTATAGACATACACACACGTACGTGTGTGTGTGTGTATATATATATATATATATATATATATGTGTATAGATGTATAGACATACACACACGTACGTGTGTGTGTGTGTGTGTATGTATATATATATATATATATATATATATATATATATATATATATATATATATATATATATATATATATATATATATATATATATAAAATTACATACATATAAACGTGTACCATACATAGATATAAACACTTATCTTCAATAAGACTGTACCAAAATGCTGGATGGAAGATGGAAGTTTTATTTAGTAAAGTTTTTTTTTTTAGCAAATTGTATGGGTGTCTGCAGAAATGTTTCTATGGGCAAAGAAATAAAATGCCCCACACAAATATCTGTCAACCTTCAGTAGGAGAAAGTTGCTTGTTGTACATGAGTTAAAAAATGAAAAGTGACTCTTAGCACTCATTGTGGGTGCTTATCCTTGGATATAAAGAACAAAATTCTAGAGGAGCATTTGCCCTCTGTCTCCCCAACACCGATTCAGGTATAATTTCAAGTTTTTATTGACATTATAAATCCTCAACACTGTGGGTGCATGTGTGTGTTTGCACAAAGTAAATAATACTCAAATATGTCTTATGGTAATTTACTTTAAAAAAACATAATGAAAAGGTCCATAAGGGGTTTCAAATAATTGAGGTGGATATGTGAACTAATGCTCTGCTATTGGTCACTCACTCCAATCATAAATCCTGTAAGTGGCCCCTTAATGTAGTAAATCTAAGAGATATTTTAGTTTCCTTTTTGTGTGTGTGTGTGTTTTTTTTTCTTTTCAATTTATTTATTTTTTTGGTATTGGGTTTTTTAATTTATTGCCGGTAAAATTGTCTATTTTAAAATGTATTTTTTACTGGATATCGGTCTGCTGTAAATTCTGTATTAATTTATGATGAAGCGTTTATGGTATCTGAATAGGGTGACCATATTGCTGCTTTTAAAAGGGACACATGAAAAATACATTCAGGGCTGTTATTTTTCATATGTGTCCCTTTTTAAAGCTGCAAAATGGTCAACCTATATCTGGAGGCCACACTGAATGTTGCTACAGGTGGGTCCATGCAGGAGGGAAGTAAGGGGGCTAGGTTGAAAAATTTGTCTTGCCAAGTTTAACATGTTTAGCTTTATGCTCTTTCATATGTCTGCATTTTTTTAGTTTAATGGTTCTTTATCAAATCGCATTTATCATGATTTTATTAGATTAACAGTTTGTCGGTTTTACAGAACAAGTAAGTTCCAGTGAGCATGGCCTTCAAGGATCTAACATCGAGAGCAGTACTTCTTTATGATGAATGGATTAAAGATGCCGGTGAGTGACAAAGATATGGAAATCAGTTGTATGTAAGGCCTGTGCAGTCCCGGCATACTTTTACAATGGTTCTTTACCCTTTTTTATTATCATTTGATCTGCACCATGTGCACTCATCTGATACATGAGAGCTGGTTGGTAGTGCACAGAAAATACTTACCTGTCAGTGCATGTGTAACAGAAGTCAGCACTGGATATGCTTAAGCATCCCGAGGGTGGCACGTCCAACTGTGAGCGCACTCCAGCGTCTGGACTTCTGTAGTTCTTACTGTAGAAAGACAGGTCACACATTCATTAGTGATGGCTATATAAGTGCTTCTGATGTCTATGCGGAATGCAGTACAGATTCTAATTGGCCTTTAAGACTAATAAACAATCGGAGAAATGTCCAGCACACCTGTACTTGTGCACGCTGTAGGGAGACTGCAATGCCCTCAACGTTAGAAGTATCACAAAGACAACAGCACAGTAAAGGAATACTGTGCTGCTGTGATACCTTTAAGACTAATGGCAGGCCAGGTTATTAGCATGCACCCATGGGGAAGCTAAACCTCTATTTCCAGAGTTTGCTCAGTATTTTAAGTATATTGTATTGCAATGTATGCAGTACACTTATAAAAAAACAAAAACACTTTTTTTCCTTTTACTTTCCTAGTTTCAGAAAGTAAAATTAGGCACAGCTGAACCCTGGAACAAACCATAAGCCACAAAGCTAAATTCCCCAGCCTACCCATCTTTACAATGCCCTCAGACTTCCTTCACTCTGTAGGATATTTTTCATCCAATGCGTAATAATATTTAATAATATATTTGGGAATTAGCCGGGTAAGCATTTTGCATGACTACTGCATACAAGTTTTAGCGCCGGGGGTGGGTGAACATTTATTAATTGCACAATTTTATTAAAGGGACAGTCTAGGCCAAAATAAACTTTCATGATTCAGATAGAGCATGTAATTTTAAACAATTTTCCAATTTACTTTTATCACCAATTTTGCTTTGTTCTCTTGGTATTCTTAGTTGAAAGCTTAACCTAGGAGGTTCATATGCTAATTTCTTAGACCTTGAAGCCCACCGCATTGCATTTTAACAGTTTTTTACCACTAGAGGGTGTTAGTTCACATATTTCATATAGATAACACTGTGCTCATGCACGAGAAGTTATCTGGGAGCAGGCACTGATTGGCTAGACTGCAAGTCTGTCAAAAGAACTGAAAAAAGGGGCAGTTTGCAGAGGCTTAGATACAAGATAATCACAGAGGTAAAAAGTATATTATTATAACTGTGTTGGTTATGTAAAACTGGGAAATGGGTAATAAAGGGATTATCTATCTTTTAAAACAATAAAAATTCTGGTGTAGACTGTCCCTTTAATATGTTAGTTGTTGCAGTGTTGTACGATGGTAGCTGTCATACCTGCCAGATATCAAGAAAATCCAGGGACGGACACAGTTTTAGCCCCCCTGTAAAATGTCCTGCATGTGACCGAAGCAGCAGTGCAAGTGAAGGCTACATTAATTGGCACTGCCTAAAAACATGAAGCCCTCTGCACATTTCCTTGTCCAGTTCTCAACCATTCCCCAGTAAAATCATCCTTTGTGACAAAAATCAGCAGTAAATAAGTCACTCTGCTTCATTTACTGCATGGTCCTTTCCCTGCCTGATTCCCCCCCCCCCCACACACCTACACACACTGTAAATGTCTCCTGTGTGTGGTAGAAAGCAGAAATGCTTTGCACTTTACAATTCGCTTCACTCTGCTTCTTTGAAATGTATTTCCTTAATTCTAGGCCTTAACCGAGCCTTGCTCTTTAGTACCCCTCACAGTTTGTTTTTCCTTTGGCTATTATTGCGCAGGATATAGAGGAGGTGGGAGGGAAGGAAAGGGTGCAAAGAGAATGGGTCAGAGGACGGCAGGACACACAATCTAGCATCAAGGTACATGGGTGTTACAGGGGAATTTCCTGATGCTGTGAGTCTGTTATTGCTATTTGGTACAAAATTATACATACTGTATATATTATTTCTATGTACTCAATAAAGAGATGCACTTTTTTTTATTTTTCCTGGGCTGCTTTTTTTTTAATTTTTTTATTCCTAGGACCACTTCAAGATATATATTATACAACAAGTTTCTGTTGCTATGCAATAATTTAGCCTATTGGATGAATACAAAAACTTTTTCCCCCCTCAAATCACCAACCCTACCCACACCACTTGCCTTATTTGGAGGAGTGTGCACTCTACAGCAGGGTTTTACCTTAAGATCATTATACCATAGAACTTTGCAACCCTATTTTTTTGCTTGGTCTGAATGTTTCTGAATTAATATATAACAAGATAGCTGCAATTTTTGGCAACCTGACTAAAATGATTGTGTACTTTTATTCCTTATTGTAGTCAAAATTTTAAAGTGTTTTAAAAGGTAATAACACACACAGTCATATAGCACACACATACCAAACACTCTGCCATAGAGCACACACAGATACCATACACTTTCCTACAACAGACACATAAGTCACAACCCAGTAAATATGGTGTTGTGACCCAGTAATAGTCCCTGACACGTGGTTTGAAAAGCCCTGCTCTACAGTATGCACCTCCTATTGGAAAAAAAAATACAGGAATAAATCATAAAATAAATAAATGAAACTTATATTGCAGCTTTTTTAATTTTTTTTTTTTATTTCATTTCCCCCCCCCTATAAACTACAGAATATAATGCCGTTCTTGTATTTTATCTGTGCAACACTTTCTTTTCCAGCTACAGACGTTTTTTGGTTCATATGATTGAACTGTATTATGTATAGTAATTGAGTTCATTTATGGATAACAATACAGGTTAATGATTAGAATGTATGTATGCTTATTCTGTTTTTGCCTGAATTCTAATGCAAAGTCATGCCCAAGGTCAGTAGCACAACTCAAGCTTTGTTACAAAGTCAGAAAACCCCTTAAAAGATTTTTGTGTTATACCTTATGAAATGGAAGAGAATTTGCCCTTTACATTAAGGATAGAGATGGGTAACAAACTAGTACTCTACTTTGCTGAACCAGATAATGGAGAAGTAATTTTTTAATGTGTTCTTTATTTTATTTCCGAGCATTTAAAAATGTAAAAAAACATTTTTAGTTGGTGGGCCATAAAAAAAAAAAAACAGACAAAAAGCGTGATCTGGCTCCTGGCCCGTAGTTTGCCCACTCTTGATTTTGAGCATTTTAATAATATGCTGGAACACCTTTTTAACCAAAAATAAGATGAGCACATTGGTGATAATCGTTGTGAAACGGTTAAAGGAAGACTTCATAGCATTCTATTATCAGAGGTTTCTCTCTCCATTATAAAATGCAGATTTGTGTTCATCTAAGAGGAAGACACCTCGTTTTGCAGCTGGTGATACCTATTTGAGAATAACCTGTAACTCTTTATTGATAAGACAGAAAACTCTTAAAACAACATGGGTTACTTTAATGCACATCTGAACTTAGAGCATGTCTGCTTTGTAATGTTTGAGTTACTGACTGTTGCAAGCCAATAAGGAACAGTAGCCACACACATCCACCAATCACCACCCGTGTTTTGCTCAGGAGATCAATGCTTGGGGCGCCCAAGTGTAGCAACTTTGTTTTGTTTATTGAACTGTCATTGGCTGAAACTCTAATTTTCTTCTTCTTATCTAGATCCAAGGGTGGAAGACTGGCTCCTCATGTCCTCTCCTATCCCACAAACTATCATCATTGCTGCTTACATTTATTTTGTCTCCTCCCTTGGTCCCAAGATGATGGAGAATAGGAAACCGTTTGACCTGAAGCACATAATGGCACTTTATAATTTATTTATGGTTATCTTCTCCTTATATATGTGTTATGAAGTAAGTTTGCAGCAGTGACCTGGTGGTTATTTTAGCTAAGTTTATGTTTAAAGGGATATTATACTAAAAAAACACCTTTTGCCCATCGGAAATGTGTCACAAAGAATTACAGTGAATACATAAGATAAAAAAACTGCAGGAGTGCACTCTCACTTCAAATTTCAGCTGCCAGGGTGCATGCGCTATATGTCAACAAGTCTCATAGCGGACAAACCGCTACTCATCCTATAGTAGGTATTTATGGCCACTCTATAGGATGAGTCCGCTCTGAGACTTGTTGACATATAGCTGGCTCTCCTAATTCAAATAACGTATATCTGTGCACTTTTTCCCTTAAGCATTGACGGTTCATGTGCACACATGGACATCTACATAAATTTGCATGTACAGTATTTGTATATAATGTCACAAGTATGTATATAGTGTGTTTTAAATATTTTCACATGATAGTGCAACACTTTGGTGGTTTTTCTTGATTAAGGGGGAGGGATTTAGTATATTCACTGATTGGATTGTGTATAAATTGTTTCAATGCACATTACCACTTTGTCTGAGAAAGGGGATACGAAACGTCACATTAAAGGCACCAGTTATTTAAGACCAGTGAGTGCAAGCCTGCTCCTTTTTACTATATATATCAATCAAAATAACAAGGGTATTGCATTAAGCAATGATATTTTGTTATTGGACTAACTATACATTTAAAAGATAACAAGCTTTTGGAAGAATGTCTTCCTTTTTCAAGTCTGAAGCAATACTGTATGTATGTATATGTGTGTATATATATATATATATATATATATATGAGCTAGGAAAGGGAGGGCACTCTCAGGATTTATATACATCAAAGTTAGTTTATTGTTTATAACAACAACGTTAGAAAGTCATAAGGATAGGTTGACGTTTCGGCTTACATAGAAGCCTTCATCAAGACAGATGAACAACTCACAACGGCGACTAGCAGCCGCACAATATATATATATACATATATACACACACACACCAGTCAGGCACTCCGGAGAGTGCCTGACTGGAGTTAATTTGTGTATACTTTGTTAGGCTTTTTGGGCTCGTCAAGTTATCGTGTGAGCAAATACGAGCGCAACCCGACGCGTGCAAAAAACTTACTTCTTGCACAGTTTAACGCATGAGCTGGAACGTTAATTAGTGCTGCACTTATAATCTGGCAATTTTAATTGTTCCTTTTTAAGCAATAAAAACAAGTGCACATTTCTAGCTATAGTGTTTTAACATTTGTAATTGTACCTGTGTCCATAACAATGTTTCTTGCCCTTTTCCAGTTCCTTATGTCAGGCTGGGCTACAGGATATTCATTCCAATGTGACATTGTTGATTACTCTCGGTCACCTGATGCATTAAGAGTAAGTAGGAAATGCACTTGTGATAAGAATGAGATTTTGTTTAACAAAGTTAAGCAATGAATAAAAAGGTGTGTGAGCTGATCTTACCTGTTAATTATTACAAGAAATGTCACATCATGGAAAGTTCTTAATAACTTTTATGTTAACATGATTCATGAAATGTTTTATTTAAAGGCACACAAAACCAGTCCCTTTAAAATTTAGTTGTAAAAACCTTTACAAACTTCCCTTTAATTTCCTGTAAAAATAATTTGTTTCATTGAATATTTCCTAAAATCAAGCCCCCTGTACACTCCCTAATTGTATGTGTCGTGCTTCGCACTTGGCAGCCGATTTATTCAGTAGCTGACCAACTCAACAGAGGACCCTGGTGCAATTTTTGGGGGCCCCAAATGTAACTCACTAGTAAGTATTAGTAATAGTATACATGCTGCTCTGTATAATGATTTGATAGATGTACCTGCAATCTGCACAAATAAAAGGTTCCCCTGCATTAGAATTTTAAATATTCTGCACTGTTTAGACTGACTGCTATGGGCCACCAAGCACTTAGGTCCTGGAGAAAATGCACATGCAGCACCAAGTTAGTTCCTCCCATGGATTTTATCTGCTTTCCAGCAGTAAAGCATTACAGCCAATCAAAAGGTGCGTTCTATCAGTCGGCACAGTTTAGGGTCTTGCAGATCTGACACTTGAGCATAGGCTGAGAGAAGGCAGCATGAGCACCCGCCTTCAGCCTCTTCGAGAGGAACAAAAACACTCACTGCCAAGTGAGAGGGATGCGTAAAGTAAGCAAAAAAAGGGAGGGGTTATTTTAGAAAATATATGCCATTAAATTCACTTATCTTTACAGGAAATGTAAGTATGTAAAGTCTGTAGTATTACATTTTAAAGGAACCGGGTTGCTGTCCCTTTAAGCAAATTAAGAGACTTGCCTGTACTTTGAGGTTGAAGGACCATTACAGTGAGAAATGTTTATTACATTTTATCAGTAGTGACCCTAAAACTCTGTTTAAAGAGACAGTAAACATGCAAAATGCTACATAATTCTGCACTATGCACATAAGGATACCCTTTTGTATATATTTTTTTCAATATACCCAATTTGAAGGCTCAAATTATACTTACCTTGTAAGCTAAGACATCCTCTTTGTCACAGCAGTTTAACTTGCGCGTCACAAGCTCAAAGTCTAATTGCAGCACGCCCAAGGTATCTCACTCCCATGCTAGGTAAAGCTGTTGGCTGCTTTAATGTCCCTTCAACTTTTGCAAAGATCTTAAATTAGAACTTGGGAGCTGCAAAGAACAGTTAGAGACACTGAAACCAATTTTTTTTTTCTTTCGTGATTCAGATAGAGCATGCAATTTTAAGCAACTTTCTAATTTACTTCTATTATCAATTTTTCTTCATTCTCTTGCTATCTTTATTTAAAAAGCAGGCATGTAAAGCTTAGGAGCCGCCGCCGGCCCATTTTTTGTTTAGAACCTAGGTTACCCTTGTTTATTGGTAAGCTGAATGTAGTCACCATATCTAGGGTGCTAAACCTAAAATGGGTCTTACTCCTTTACATACTGCTTTTTAAATAAAGATAGCAAGAAAACGAAGTTAATAAGAGTAAATTAGAAAGTTGTTTAAAATTGTATGCTCCATCTGAATCCGTAAAAAATTGGGTTTAGTATCCCTTTTAAGTCTACACCTTATTCATCTTAAAGCCTTACCTTAGATTAAGCTGCAAATATCCTCTTGCACCTTTTCTATATCATGCAGCAGGAACAGTAAAAAAAAGTTATTTTAAAATGAATATTGTTTCTGGCCACTTTGAAATGGCTGGCAAACTATGCCCATTAATATCACTATTTGGGCTGCATTAAAGGCTTCACTAGTTACAAAAGACTCACTAGTTAGATTTAACAGACTGTCAATGCTATTCAGCAGAAAGCATAGATGCAGCCCAGACCGTGATGTCTTCAGTGGGCGGAGCTTGGTAGCCATTTCAGTGTCGCCATAAACAATAGTCCTTTTAAAATAACTTTTTTACTGTTCCTGCTGCATGATATAGAAAGGGTGCAGGAGGCTATTTGCAGCTTAAAGGGACACTGAACCCAAATTATTTCTTTTGTGATTCAGATAGAGCATGTCATTTTAAGCAACTTTCTAATTTACTCCTATTATCAATTTTTCTTCGTTTTCTTGCTATCTTTATTTGAAAAAGAATCCATCTAAGCTTTTTTTTTTGGTTCAGACTCTGAACAGCACTTTTTTATTGGGGGATGAATTTATCCACCAATCAGCAAGAGCAACCCAGGTTGTTCACCAAAAATGGGCCGGCATCTAAACTTAAATTCTTGCATTTCAAATAAAGATACCAAGAGAATGAAGAAAATTTGATTAGAGGAGTAAATTAGAAAGTTGCTTAAAATGTCGTGCTCTATCTGAATCTCGAAAGAAAATATTTGGGTTCAGTGTCCCTTTAATCTAAGGTAAGACTTTAAGATGATGAAGGTGTAGATCACTGGTTTTCAAATCTGTCCTTAGTCCTCCCTAGCAGGTCACATTTTGAGAATATCTGAACTAGAGCACAGGGGAAACAATCAGCTGATTAGTAAACATGGTTATTTACCTGCTCTCACCCAAGATAATCCAGAAAACCTGGACTGTTTAGGGAGACTTGAGGACAGGTTTGAAAACCAGTGGTGTAGACTGTCACTTTAAATTCTTACATTGTACATTGTAGCTATTTTAGGATTTATATTTATTTTACAGGCAACTTTGTATTTATTTTAACTAGGTACAATAGTTATTAAATAGTGTTTAACTATTTAATAACTACCTAGCTAAAATAAATACAATTATACCTGTAAAATAAACCCTAACCTAAGTTACAATTACACCTAACACTACACTATAATTAAAATCATTAACTAAACTACCTACAATTAAATACAATTAAATAAAATAAACTAAATTACGAAAAAAACAAACACTAAATTAC